>NW_027226335.1:0-29006 GCF_022539635.2 Chironomus tepperi | reverse complement strand
TGTTTGCTTAAATTTTGTAAATCAATTTGCATAAATACAAATTTCTTAATTTGCAGGCCTAATTGTCTCTAGATGACATGTAATGTCAAGTCTTGTGTCGATCGGGCATGGTTTACGGTAGACAAAGTCGCAAGACTCCTTTTGTGTAGTGGCAGTTACAAAACTTCATGGTCATATATGTAGGCGTCATTACAGAACTAGGGGAAGTTCTTCTGTGTTCTAGTTGAGAGAAATCTTTAGCATTGGGCTGACAGTTCAATTCCTATCAGAGGTTCAACTCCCGCCAAAAGATTCAGATCCCAATCAAGGGCTGATTTCTCGGTAAGCATTCAAGATAATTAGTATGATAAGTTACAACATAATTTGAGATATTAACCCGGAATAGTTTTAAATATGACATGTGTCTAGCCCAATATTATAGATTAAAATAGGTGTGTAGAGTCATGAGATATTCTAAAACAAAATACTTAATTTGTTAAGCCAAAAAGCAGGCATTTTCATAAAAATTGCACTTGTCATTTTTTGAATAAGATTGGTAAAATTTTAAATTTTTCTGATTTTTCAAGACTATTATAAATGAATATAAAAGTGCAGTTTTGATATTTTCACGTCAAAAATTGTAAAAACTGAAATATCATATAAAAATTGTATCATTTCCAATTTTGACTTATTGTCACGTCACTATAAATAACCCACTATCGAAGGAATACTGCCTTATTTTTTGAAGTCATGAATTTTCAATATTTAGTGAAATCTTTTTTTGTTATATATACGAGAATGAACTTATCAGTTCAAAGAGTAATATTGTAGACATCGAATGAATAATTCATGTATTGTGAACGCTTCCCAGAGATTTTTTGGCTTTGATTAAATAATCTTAAGAGATTTTTTCGAAAAATACCGTTGAAGTAGTAAAAGCTTCAATTCGTTGCACAGATTCACCGTTAATATTGTTTTTAGCGAGCGCGAAACAAAATCTTCTTTTAAAACGTGACTATTAGCTTTTTTATTCATATGTACTTCAAAATAAACATATTTTGATTTATTTTTTTACCTCAATATTTGCACAGATTTTGCCGTTTGAGAGCAACAGCATTTAGTCAGCTCATTAATTAACATAATGAAAATTTTGTGTTGTGGATAACCTTTGTATTCATGACGTAATTAAAAAAATTATGATATTGGAGATGAATGTGAGAGAGTTGAGAACGAGAAATGAGTGTTGAGAGGACTTTTGGAAGATTTAGAAGAAAACATTTTTGAAGTAGGATCAACCGAGCCAGTTTAAATGATGAAAATCTTTGTAAGGATTTAGTCAGAGGGTTAAAAGTCAGGCTATATCGTAAATCTGTCGGCTCCATGACTTTAACCTATAGATCGTTTAAAGACGATGAATCAATTTCTATACTGTCTTCTAATTTCCAATACTAATGCAATACTGTATCTGTACCGTCGGTTCCTAAAGTTGGATACGGCTTCTTGCCAATCACTAATTCCAAGCTGTTTAATCATTCAAAAAGTAGCAAAAACTGTTAAAACATCACCTTGACAAAATCCTTTCTCAACCCCGGATGGAAAAGTGTACTTAGTTGGGTTAACTATAGTATCGAGTCGGATTTGTCAAAATTCGGCCAAGATGATACTATTTTCAGATTTATTCATGCTAAGTGCTCTTGAGATATTCTGGGTCAGCTTGGAACTAGTATCTTATGGTGAAACTGACTTTTTAAAGAGTCGTTTAGCTTTGACCTAATACCAATTTTTTTAGATAATTCGTCCTTCCTGATGACATTCTTCATATTAAAGTACTAAAAAATTCGTTAATTCTACACAGTACTCAATCCTCCCATTCAAAAATTCCCTAAACTACACCCTCGAAACTCATCACTTAATCTAAACAGTTTCATTTTGCACCAAAAAAACACACATTTTTTGTTGTAATTTTAAGGGTGTGTCCTTGTCATGTTCTTATAAATTTTGTATCTCATCAACAGTGGGTATATCCATACAAGTGACTGTAGTTATTGACGTTGGAATCATGCTATTATTTTCAAAAAACAAATTCAAATTGTTTCATTAGTTTTTTAGATAATTTTTTTTGGTTTCTAGAGTTATTCCATCCTCAAACCGTGATAGTGATCACATGGTGCAGTATTACATTTCCTGAGTAATTTTAAATATTTTAGATTTATTTTGAGCTTTGTACAAGTTTTTGGTTTATTTGAGCATTTATAGCTGGGATCAGGATGATTTAATGCTGAAATTGCATCAGATAGCAAGTCAACTGCATCTCAACAGCTACAATGTGGTTCAATTTTTGAACATTTTTTCTAAATTTCGCATCAAAATTGCCAAGTAGGAGAAATAATAATAAACAAGCCACACATCTCACTTTAATTAAGCTTCGGCTTAAAAAGCTTGAGCAAACCAAAAAAAGTGATTAAAAAATATTAAAAAATAAAAATCGCGGAAGAAGCATCAAGTTCTTCATCACTCGACTTTCAGTTCTGATTCCTCTCAGAAACCGCAAAAAAGCAGCACAAAAATTACTTCAGTTATCTCTTTGACGTAGTCGTAATAAAAATAAAGATAATATATGTATATACATAATATAATATAAAATATTATTAAATTAAAGCTCAATACATAATACAGTGTAATAGAAAATGGCTTAATAAGAAGCAATGTGACACATTGCCTTTGTATATGAGTGAGAGGAGAGAGAAGATTGACCAGTGTCAATGTACAAACGCAAAATGATAACATTTTATTCACATACGTATATACTGTACATACGTACACAGTACGAGATATGGACAAGCATTCTTTTCAAGTACTCATGCCGTAGGGAGATTTTATCTTTGACCCGCGCCTGGGCTAGAGTGCTTACGAATGGATGATCTTGTGTTTCCTCAAGCCATCGCAACCAGCAATAAGTACGAGAATTATGGATCCTAAATAATACACAAAAAAAAAGAACGTCTTACTTCACTCCTGTGTCGGTTCCTTTTATCTGAAAAAGGTTATGTCAGAATATTTTTCATTTTCATCTTTTTTAGATTTGATATGAAAAGATGAAAATGATGATGATGATGATGTTAGTGATGGTGAATGAAGCAATAAGAAGATAGAATAAGTAAAAGGAACTGTGAGTAGCTTTTGATTCATATTGATTGTTTATTCTATTTATTCATCAAACTTTCTTTTTATTTTATTTTTTTTTCTGTATCACTATAGAATAAAATGACATTCAGGCATAAGACAACAAAATGTATAATGAAATCATAAAAACTAAAGTTTCAGTTTTTTGGGGTTGGTTGGGAAATGATGTCCATTAAATGTGATTTATTAATCCTCCCTAATACGCAAAGAGCATGCTTTCGTACTTCATAATGACCACTCTGGTATCTAAAAGCAGCCAATGTGCCTGTTAGTGCCTAATTTTCTGAATCTAAGGGTTTCTAATGCTTCTAGTTAATACTTCCAAAATTAAAAATTCTAAGATGTTATGAAATTAAGTAATCATTAGAAATCGTTAGAATTCAAATTTTGGACGCTGAAAAATTCAAAATTTTCAAAGCCGTTAAATTTTAAATACAAAAAGCGGTTGATATTTGAGAATAATGATCTTAGGACATAGGAAAATACCCCGTATAAAACCCTAACAGGCAATAAACATCTCTAGAGTGCTTACTCTCCTTATGTCAAATAAGCATACTCACGAGCATTACTCTCAACTTGCTCTGCTCTTTGAAAGCACAACTCGATTCAGAATAGTTGTCAAATAGAGCCTAATGTCGCATGAAATTGTTATTCTACCGGCTAAGAGTAAGAAAAAGATTCTTATTTAAATCCATATTAAATCCACATAAATCCCAAAGTCGTGAAAAGTCTACGTGTTGCATTATTAAAAACCGTTAGAATTTAAAATTTAAAAAGTCGTAAAATTTATGACTCGATTTGACTAGAACTCGAAGTAGTCTTGAATAATATATGAAGTCGAGTCTTCTTCGATCTCTAAATTTGACTTCATCACCAATCTATGACAACATTCTAAACCTCAATTAATGGACATCATTTACAACCCAACCCCTCCTCCTTCCTCATCATTCTCTCATTCTCTTTATTTCCTTCATCTTTCGCAATCAGTATAAGTACAAAGTCAGAAAAATTTTCATCAATTTATGGAAAAAAATTGAAATTCAAAGAATTTAAAGAAAGAGAAAAAAATGAAAACAAAAAAAAACTTTTTTCATTTCCATTTCTCAATTTCTCTTCTTCCTCTTCCTTTTTTCATTTCAATTGAGAGTAGAATATATTATAAATTTAAATTGCTATAAAAAACTATTGTCTATTCTTCTTCATTCCTTTTTTTTTCAAAAACTCTCTGAAGTTAATTGTATTAAAGTCATTGTGGATATACTTTTCATATTTTTTGAGAAAAAAAATTCTTTTTGATGAGGATTTTACGGATGAATAATTATTTAAATCAACAGATACACCCAAAAACATTCTGAACTTGAATCTTGCCTTTCTTATCTCATTTTGAGGCTAAGTTTAAGGAGTATTTAAATGCTGGCCATCAATAACGATTGCATACATCCATGGCGTCGAAATGGCTAGCGAATGTCAGATCAATATTTAGGTAGTGATTTACTGAATTTTTGGATGCCAATGTGTGACTCTATCTACTAAAGAATAAATTTATCTTGAGATCTCGCCTATTCCTATTGCTTAATGCTTTGCGGATGCAGTAATTTACGATGATATTTCGTATTATGTCAAGGATGTCGTGCAAATAGAGAATATCACAACTTTTTTCATGTTTATACATCCAAAAAAAATGTAGTCATGAATATCAATTTAAGGTCATTAAGATATATAAAAGCAGGAATATGCTGCAATTAAGTTGCATTATTGCATGTGAGTAGTCAATGTGAACAGATTAAATTCAGTGACATTGAAGTTAATTATTTGAGTAATTGAAAATTGCAAATTGGATTCATCAAAAAGGTCAGCAGGGCAAGTTGTAGGTTTTTGAAATTTAATAAGCATAAGAATAAGTTTACGGAACTGATCAATCATATTTTGCTAAATTATTACCAATTTTTGGTTCATTTTCGATCAGTTCAAAACTCTTATGAGAAATTATTAAGGTTCTTTGTCAGTAAGGCAAGGTAAAGCAGACCTCGAAGTCGACTTCAAGCTTTGAAACTAGTCGAGTCTGTTCTAATCGACTTCAAGTGTAACGACTTCGGATTTTGAAGTAAAGTCTGAGAATTGATTTAAAACCTCTTGAATATTAGAGTCTCGGTCTCGGTCTCGAGAACCCTTAGCTTGAAGTAGGATTCATAAAAGATTGACCCGGAAGATGAGTCGAATCAAATCGACTTTTTCATACAAAATTGAGTCGACTTCGAGCTTTACGGTCTTATATGCTCTATCTCAAGGTCTCTATCTCGAGGTCTCTATCTCAAGAACTCTTAGTTTGAAGAACAATAAGGTTCAGTAATACAATATTAGATTAGGATTCGATAGTCAAGCAGAATGGTCCAAATATAAACTAAATTCATCAAATTGTCAAAGTTTGTTGCTAAGCTTCTGTTTCACTAGCACATAGACTATGTTTTAACAATAGTGACCAAGCCTTGTACCTCAAATTGACCAGAAAAACTTAAGACTTCATTGAATAAAGTCCCAATAACATCAAATCAAATCATTAAATTCAAAATTGACCATGATTATCACACTAATGTCTAACATAATTTTCATCGAACTAGCAATTTATATTTGACTTTTTTGACTAATTGCACAAAACTCAAAATTTTCAATATTTGAATTGAATTTGATTAAAAATTTAAATTTTCTCATCTAAATTGATCAATTGATTCAACATCTTATTTATCATAATATTTCAATTTGAATTTTTAATATCTTCGATCTAGTCTGACACATTGAAATTTTTCGTTCATTGCTAAAGTTCGTCTATATCATTTTCTTTTAAAAGAATATATTTTTATTATTCGAGAATGTATGTAGAATAAGTTTTGTTGAACTTTAGTGTCTATAGTTCAATGAATTTCTACATGAGAAGCGAGAGACAAATTATTGATGGTATGTAATGTAAAAAAAATTAAAGATATTTATTAGTTGAAGAAGTTTTGAGATGTGGGATGGAATATGTATTTTGAAAATTTTTTTTTTGAGGGCAAGATTAGCTGAATGGAATAATCAAATAGAAATAAGAGTAAATTTAAATCATATTTTGTGTATTACTTTTTTTGTTGGGGTTAATTCAATAAAAAATAAGTTTTTAGAATCATTTGTGGGAGGGAAGTTGAGATGTGCTTCAGGTGAGTCACCTGTTGGGTGTATGCTGTTGAGATGCACAAAAACGTAAAGGGTATTGAAATTGACATAACTAGAATTTAGTCAAATAAGGATTCATGACACCGAGAATAAGATTAAACAGTCGGGATTTGTCAAGTACGAGACTTTTAAGAATTGATCTAGTTCTCGATCTTAGTCTTGGAATCGGATTCAGACTCGGTCCCTAAGAAGCTCACTAAGAGGCCCTAAGAGGCCACTACGAAACCTAAAAGCGGTCACTTTGAAAATTCGTCGAAACTGAAGCCCATCAAATGATTCGTTGCATCATTGCACATATAACACAGAAAATGGTGTGTTCAAGGGTTAGAAACTATCAAGTTAAATCGTTGAATTTGTGAATTTCATTATAAATTACACAATTTTTTTCAATTCAAAAATCAAACTTTTCATTCAATCAATTCTAAAAATCTCAATTTTATGAAAGTTTCAGACCCTAAAATGTGATTTATATGTAGTACTTTCATATTTCACTTATATGATCTCACTTAGACAATGCATTTAGTCAGTTAAATTCAGCCAATTTCTTATGCCTAATATAATACTATCTTAATTGACAGTTTCCTTCCATGAGTATTTCTTAACCGCCTACATGATCCACAACGTCTGACTTGATTGTCTCATTTGATGAAGTATTTAATAACATTTTGTCTGTGTTGCTATGCTCATCATATTATATTAACTCTAAGGGATTGTTCACTTATTACGTAATGTGAAAAATTGACTTTTTGTACATTTTTGAACAGCACAACATGTTCATTAAGGCACCGCAAGGTTGCAACGAAGCAATACGGCCAGTTATATGTCAAAATCTGAAAATTTGTGCAAGCTTTTGACTAAGCCAGCAATAAAGTCAGATGGAAAGCCTTTTGTAGCAACCTAGGCTCCAAGTCGGAGCATGATTCCAGTTAATAAGTAGATAACGTCGCTTTATTAATATAAAATACATCGTGTCGCTCGGAATTTGTATATTCTCAAATCAAATTCTAAGTCTTACCCTCAAAAGTTGATATGAAACTCTCAATTGAATTCCTTAAAACAAGAGTTCCACTCCATTTCATTGTTATTTACTAAAAATTATCCCTAATTCTCTTCGAATTCTGTTTATCTAACAAATTTTCATTTCCTTTTCCAGTTCCTGAACAAAAAATCATCAATATTTCCAATGAAAATTTGAATGATTTTAAATCCTTTGTTGAGGTTTTTATGCTTAATTGCTCAAGAACAAGAGAATTAAATTCTATTTGCCTAGACAAAACCCAAAAACCAAAAATACCATCCAATCAGTCAATTTGTATGATATTTGATGCATTTTCATATTCTACCTTGACTTCTACAAAATGTGAAATTTCTCCTTAACTTTAACAAAAAATTTTCCATTTCATCTCCACATAAATTTAATCCAATCACAATTTTGTCGGATGTATTGAAAGTTATGAACATGATAGCTTCTCTCAGCATAATATGCAGAGATTTATTGATTCCTTTCACATGTAATAAGCAAAAAAAAAAAAATTACAAAACATTTAATCTACCGAAAGATTACATGTGGTTTGATATATTCTATCCAATTCCGAAACGAATAATTTATTTTCTCTGAATGGTTTAGTCTACGTGATAAATTAATGATTATTTTTTTTTTCTGAATGATACTGTTGCGTCTATGAATTTTTATACTGAATTATATTTTCATTTTTATCAATAACACAACAATACCTGACTCGACAACATTTCATTTTAAGATGTGTATGAATTTATTAATATAGATTTTTGTGAACAAATGTATCAATTTTGGTTGAATTTGTGACAGCACATATGACATTTATGGTTCAATGTTCAACAAATTTATGGATATTTGTGAATATTTTAAGGATTGTCATTTGAAATTCAAAATAATAAAAATTTTTGTGAAAATTTTCCATCGAATTATTGGAATTTTTTTCAAATTAAGCTAGTTCTCTTGCATACTCGTGAGCGTTGCTCTAAGCTTACTCTGCTCTTGAGAGCAAGCTTTTTGCTTGTTTCGGTATTGCACTTGGAATCGAAAATTGGTAAGCGATAGCCAGCAATAGATCTAGTTTTAGATGACATGAAGAGATCATGAATCACAATTGATCTATACGAACACCGAAGTAAGTAAGTAAGGCATCACCGAAGGTCCTTCTCGCATTTTTTGGACCAACGTTACTAATTACGTAATGCACTTTGGCATATCCCTTCTCTTTACGTCCCAAAATCTTGACAATATCTTCTCACATAATTCAAGTTAGTCGAGCCTAGTCAGAACATCCTAGAATTAGAATCAAACTCGGATCGGTCGACCGAAACTCACTTGTTTTTAAACTGAGCATTTCATAGCCTTTTATGCTTTTTATGTTTTTTATTTATTTTCATGCCACTTGCAGCAATTGCTTTCTTGTTTCAACCTCTAAAGCTACTCAACCACTTCGCCTCTGCTGCTTATCCTTCGAAACCTTTTCAAAAGAACTTTCTTTCTTCAATGGTAATTTCTAACCTCAAACTCCCACTCGCTGGTTTTGCCACGGTTTGCAAATGATTCCTTTGTTCTACTGAGTGTCAATAACACATTGGTAATGTTATAGACTAATTTTAAATTTATATATGTTTTTTTAAAATAAAATTTACTCTTTTGTCGAGTGTCTAGACTTGAAACTCAAAGGAAATTTGAACCATTTGACAAAATTTAAAAATAGCAATTTTTAAAGGTTTAAAGGAACATCAAAGAATTGAGTAATAATGATTCTCAAATTTTCACGTTTTTAAAATCGTGGATTTAAGGAATAAAACGAAAAATTGAGCATTTAAAAGATCAGCGATAAAAAAATTCAATCAAATCCAAATCGATATTAAATATCAATTTCTCCAACTAACTGCAATTGCAGCAACTAGCAGAATAACCAATAATGGAAGTAGAAAATACCTAAAAATAACTTTTTATTATTTCATTTCTAATTTACCTAAAGCAATAATAATCCAATAATTTCTCTATCTAAATCTTTTAGTAATCTTTATTTTCAATTCTTTTGCCCTTAATTCTGATACTTTTTCCTATTTTCAGTAAATAATCTTTCCATTCCTTCTATTTTTATATTCCAACAATTTCACTGCATTTAACCTGATAAACTCTCCAATTTTTTCCGATAAGAAAAACATTTATTTTTTTCTTTCTTTTTCTCACAATAAAAATAGGAGGACATAATAGTGCTCAATTGCAGAACAGTAAAGAAATAGGAGAGAATTTGTATGGTAAAAAATATCGAAGGAGTTGCCTGAAACGGAGAAAAGAAATTTCATATATATCGCAGATATGTGTTCACAGATAGAGTCAAAATGAAATGAAATGAAGAAAAAATTCTGTATATGTATGTAATAATAATCATTGTGCTGTTGATTAAGGGGGTTAAGCGCATTTTATGTAGTCTTAAGCTGAATGAGTTGGTTTGGATAAATGTTTTTGAAATCAATTTTGAATCAAATTTTTATATTTTTCATAAAATTTTAAAATTATTTCTTGAATTACTTGCATTCTTACTTACCTTTGCTGTTCGTACAGTTCAAATGTGATCAATTGCTTCTCTCAATTGGTATCTATTAAACAATTAATGAGCTTTTATTACTCTAATTCAAAATTTTCATTTAAATTTTCAATTTTCGACTTTCTTTCTAAGATTTGAAATTTAAGAGTTCTCTTAAAATTTTGAAATTTCAACGATTTTTAAAAATATAAAATTTTGACTTTCTTCTAAAATTTTAGAAGATAGAATAACATAATTGAGAGATTCTGGATGAAATAGTCATATCTACAGTGAAGTAAATATCTCTGCGAATACAGAGACTTGAAATACGAATTAAACAAAATTTGATAGCATTTTGGTTGCTTAATAAGACGAAAGTATGTTGGAAGTTCAAAACGGAACTGGTTAGTTCCAATAAGCATTTTTCTGACCACTGGAACAGCAAAATTATCTTTAAATGTTCATAATTCTGTAATGGATTGACGAAATTTCAAAATTCTTTCAGATTCCTTTAGCATGAACAAAATTCTAAATATTTGAAGCAGCAGTTATGCTATTCCAGGTCTGTAACATCATTTTTGTACTCTCAAATTTTTGTTTACAATACAATTTAAAATGCATATTTTATCAAAACTACAACAGCTAGAAATATGCAGTAAGTACCAAATCATTAGGTTTTGAAAGTACTTTCAGCCAGTGTCAGCAACCATTGATATTATTGAAGTTTTAATGTTTTGAAGTTGAAAAATTGTCAATTTTTACGTGAACCAAAAAAACTTATTTTAAATTTTGTCAAAATTTATGAACTTTTCCATTGATTACTAGATACTGGCTCAAAGAACTTTCAAAACCTGAACTTTTGTTCCTTACTGCATATTTCTAGCTATTGTGGTTTTGAAAAAATATGCTCTTTAAATTTGGTTGTTTATAAAATTTTGAAAGCAAAATAAATGATGTTACAGACCTGGAAAAACAGAACTGCTGCTTCCAATATTTAGCATTTTGTTCATACTAAAGGAATCTGAAAGAATTTTGGATTTTCGTCAATCCATTGTTGAATTATGAACATTTAAAGATAATTTTGCTGTTCCAGTGGTCAGAAAAGTGCTTATTGGAACTAACCAGTTCCGCTTTGAACTTCCATCATTCTGATAAAGCAACCAGAATGCTTCCAAATTTTATTTAATTTGTATTTCAAGTCTCTGTATTCGCAGAGATATTTACTTCACTGTAGATATGACTATTTCATCCAGAATCTCTCAATTATGTTATTTAAAATTTGAGTTTCTAAAAACTTGTAACTTTGACTTTTTTTAAAAAGAAAATTAAAATTAAGACTTTATTTAAAAATTTGAAAATTTAACACTAATTGAAAACTTGAATGTTTTAAGATACTTTACTTAAATAATTTGAATTTTTGACGTTCTTTCAAAAATTAAAAGTTTAGATTTTTTTAGAAAATTTAATTCTTAACATTTATTTGAAATTTGAATTTTAACGGGTTTTGAAAATTTAAATTATAACCATAACATTTTAATACTGAATTGTAATCATCACAGAAATTTCTAAACCTAGATTTTAATAATTATATTCTTGATACATTATCATCAGTATCAATCTAGTTCCCACTTTTTAGGCAGCAAGAGATCGCGCGGGAGGCCAAAGAACTCATGGAAAGAAACTGTCGATAAAGATAGTGTCACACTTAGAATTGGAAACTGGCAAGCGGTTGCTAGCGATAGATTCAGCTTCAGGAGCTGACTGAGGGAGGCCATGGATCACACTTGATCTGTACGGTTAGCGAAGTAAGTAAGCAAGTATGAATCAAGCTCAGTATTGTCGTGTGTAGTTTTGTTCGAGGCTTGCCAACAAGATGTGCCGTGACGCAAAAGTGTTTGAAAAAACCTGATCTAGCCACCATCCATCTTAGAATACAACATTCACTTGAATGCTTCACACAGCTTACAAATCCAGTCACCCAGCCTCGATCAAACTGCACACAGAACAACCACCAGTTTTCAATTAACTCTGTATAATAAAAAAAAATTTACTTTACCAGTGAAAATGTGATGACTTCAACAATATATATATACATGGAGTACAATAATATCCAGTAGTATGTAGTAGAAAGCATCATTGAATAATAAGGGTTAAGTATTTTTATTTTATTAAACCAAATTGGGGAACATTTAGGGTCAATTGACAATTAAGAGAATATGAATGTATATGTATAAATGACCGAACGCTTGTTATGGAATGGATGTAGAAAATTTTCGTTACTTTTTATTATTATTGAATGAAAAATTTTTTCTACTGGTCTTTAATGATTTAATGCTTGATATTTCCTGGTCCCCGAAAACCTCACTTACAAATTTCTTTTTTTGTGCTGCTGCTTTTTATACGGGGTGGAGGAAGTAAATGTGCTCATGTAAACATATTGTGCATTAAAAATCTCGGACGTTTTTATGAAAGTAGGAGTTCCATTCATTCTTTTTTTTTATATTTCTCTCATTCTATGTCTCTGTGTAACCCGCATGTCAAGGCCACTAGAATTTATACAATAATGTTATGTATTTCTATTTGTATTGCTGAAAAATATTGTTGTTGATGATGATGATGAGGAGATGAATGAATGAGAAAAATTTCTAAAGAACATACGGAGGAACGTTAATGACCGTAAAAAGCGGCATTTTTTGCTTTCTTTTTTGTTGAACAGTTATGAATTCTTTTTCCCCATCACTTAACAGTAACAATTCAGTTTTTTTTTATTTGCAAATTTTTATTCAACTCAGGATATTTCATTTGTCATTTTGTCTGTACAATCAAGTGGTAAATTAGGTTAAATTGAAAATAATATTTAAAAAAATTGATAAGAAATAGTGAATTGTAATTGCATAATTCTGAGTTTGTGTTTTTGCATGAGCTGTAATATTTTTTTGTGTTATTTACTAGATCAAATAATTTTATTCTATTTTATTTTTGAATATTTTACATTATCATATCAGTGAATAAATAAATAAATAATTATATTTTTTTGAAAGTATAACTTAATTTTGTTTTAATCTTTTTAGAATAAATTATTATCAATTTCAGAACTTTTTGTTTCATTACTTATCATTATTATTGTTAAAAATCCAACATGAATACAGATAATTGAGATCCAGAACTGCGATGGAGCGATTCGCTGCTAATAATTGTTAATGATTGAAGTTGCAAGCTGTATTAACGCACTCATTAGACCAAAAGTCTATAGTAAAATCCGAACCGCTACTTTGATTATATTAATTCATAAAGCTTACGATGAAGACTGTGAGCCATATTCCTACTACAGATGAATCGAAAAAGGACTTGTGAATCTTTTCTTCTGTTTTTATGTATGTTGTGTTATGTAATTGATATTTTCTAAAACTTTTTTGAAGAGAATTAAGACATTAAGACATCCAATCTCATCGATTTTGGCACCTACTATTAACCATTTAGTAACCAGTGGATCATCACGGTGGGCAACCTTTTTTGCGCCACGGCACACTTCAGAGAAAATTTTCGCGGCATATATGGTTTACTAGTAAATATTTAGTAAATCACAGATTTAAAATCAAATTTAGTCAACAAATTTTGAAGAGCCTAGCTATTACTTACTAAGAAGATCACCAAATTACGACTGATTTATAATAATTGTAAGATTTCAATTCTATTGTTGAGATTGAAATTATTCAATGTATAACATGTTAAAATAATAATTAAATCTCTCTTTTTAAAAAACTCTCAATCTCAAAAAATGTGTCAATGACGAAATAAATCAATTAAAAATATAGATAATGATACGTGACGTAAAGTTAATCAATTTTCAAGTGAAGATGTTAAAGCTGAAGATTCAGTTCTTGGTAAAAACCATCAAACAGATAATAAGCTAGTATAAATAAAGAGTTTCGAAATACTTAAACCATCAGTTTCCAACAAAGCTTAAAACCTCAAAGATGAAGATCATTTTCAAATTAACAGTCATTCTTGCAATAATTTCAATTGCATATTGCGAGCTTCGTATAGTCGACTATAGAGGAACTCGAGATGGAAACAAGAAAATTTGCAAAAGGCATGATGTTCAAGTAGAACTCAACAGATCAATAAGACGCAGCAATCCTTGTGCAATGTTTGAATGCCTACCAGACTACACTTTACGTAAAACTTACTGCACAAATACAAAACCTAGAAGCAAAAGCCGATACCCTGGTTGCTGCATAAATTTGTAAGAAATTTTAAAAATTCTGCTGTTAAAGTTAAGGAACTTAATAAAAAAATTATTTCAAAAATGTAAAATCAATCTTTTGTATTCAATCTTTACAAAATTAATTACATATGGTTTTCAGCAATTTAGATATGAATTATTCTATTTACTTATTCTTTTAGTAAGTCGCAATTATTTGAACAATAATTATCTGGTAACACTTGGAGTAGCATAAAAATATCAGAATTAACAATGTTTAGATGATTTAAATGATTTAAATGATGTAGAAAGTTTTAAAATGTTGATTTCCAGCGTATATCTTTGTATCCGGCTACAATTTATGAGTAACGAATATGCAAACCGAGTAAAAATTGATTCTATTTCTATGAACTTAGTTTAGATGACATGACATAAAATGTAACCTTTCTGACCAACTCTAAACTGTCTATTTTCCTGGTACTCAATTAAGTATAAAAAAAATGATTTTTTCTAATTAAGTGAATCTTTTATGAATACTGATCAGTCAGCAATCGATACATTGTAAAAAAATGCACAGAAATATACTTTATTGATAATAATTTCGCATTAATTCAACAGATTCTCAAAATATGACGATTGCAATTGATTTTTCCTTAAAATAGCTTAATTATGAATTTTAATTAAGACATTAATTTAAAAGAAAATAAATTAAAGATTATTTTAAGAGAATGACTTAATATAAATAAAGAATTTACTTAAAATGCATTCAGTTCTCAATATAAGCTTACTAACTAAACATGAGGTTCGAAATCGTAATATTCCTTATTTTTGCAACTATAACAGTTGTCTTTGGACTAGGATTAGAACTGGAAATTATACAAAATACCAAACATTCAAGCAAAAATGTTTGCACATATCAAGGTGTTGAAGTTGAACAAGGCAAAACTGTTGATTTAAATTCACCAAAATGTGGAATGTATTATTGCTCAAACAGCTATACTTTGGAGATCTCGAGCTGTTATAATTTAGAAAACAGCAATGAAGTTTTCCCACATTGTTGCAGCTAGCCGAAAACTGAAGATTAAAACTTCAAATAAAATTTTTGAATTGTTAAAAATTGTTGTATAAATGATCAAGAATTAATCATGAATTTTTTGAAATAAACTCAAGTCTTTAAAAGCTAAATCAAATTTTTTAAAATTTATTTATTTATTTATTTATCATTTCCAATTTCAGAATTTCTTACATTAGGTAGATTTTGCAAAATTGAATTTTGAACTTTAAATTGAAAGCAGTTTTATTAAAAACTAAAAAAGGTTTAATTTCCATTCAAAATAGTAACTGTACCCCAATATTTAGTTCAAGAGATCAAAATTGATCAAGATTGTGAAAATGTCTAGCCTAAGTCTAGCCATTGTCTATCGTAGAACTAAATATAGTTGGACAATCACTTAAATTCGAGCAAAGACGGATTTGACGATTTAAAAAATTTTTTTTTAATTTCTTGGTGGAATTAAGTCATTTAAAAAAGCCAATTTCTTCCTATGGATCAAGATATATCCATCAGCAGTAGCAGGATTTGAAATATTGCAGATTTAACATTAAATTATGTCAAACATTTTTCAACCCCTTTTAAGAACATCACCAAATTACGACACATTTAAAAATTTGACTACCTACTGCTAATTTCAATATTCAATTCTATTGTGAAATTGAAATTAATCAATGTCTGTTTAATGTATAACATGTTAAAATGATAATTAATCTCTCAATTTGAAAAACTCTCAATCTCAAAAATGTGTCAATGACGAAATAAATCAATTAAAAATGTAGATAATGATACGTGACGTAAAGTTAATCAATTTTCAAGTGAAGATGTTAAAGCTGAAGATTCAGTTCTTGGTAAAGACCATCAAACAGATAGTAAGCTAGTATAAATTGAGACTCGCCAAATGGTTAAGCCATCAGTTTTCAACAAAGCTTAAAACTCCAAAGATGAAGATCATTTTCAAATTAGCAGTCATTCTTGCAATAATTTCAATTGCATATTGCGAGCTTCGTATAGTCGACTATAGAGGAACTCGAGATGGAAACAAGAAAATTTGCAAAAGGCATGATGTTCAAGTGGAACTCAACAGATCAATAAGACGCAGCAATCCTTGTGCAATGTTCGAATGCCTACCAGACTACACTTTACGTAAAACTTACTGCACAAATACAAAACCTAGAAGTAAAAGCCGATATCCTGGTTGCTGCATTAATTTGTAAGAAATTTTAAAAATTCTGCTGTTAAAGTTAAGGAAATTAATAATAAAAAAAATTATTTCAAAAACATAAAATCAATCTTTACAAAATTAATTATGGTTTTCAGCAATTGAGATATGAATTGTTTTATTTGCTTATTCTTTTAGTAACTCGCAATTATTTGAACAATAATTATCTAGTAAAACTTGGAGTAACATAAAAATATCAAATTAATAATGTTTAGAAGATTTAAATGATGTTGAATAGTTTTAATATGTTGATTTCAGCGTATATCATTGTATCCGGCTACAATTTATGAGTAACGAATACGCAAACCGAGTTAAAATGGATTCTATTTCCATGAACTCGGTTTAGACGACATGGCATAGAATGTAACCTTTCTGACCAACTCTAAACTGTCTATTTTCCTGGTACTCAATCAAGTACAAAATAAAATGATTTTTTTCTAATTAAGAGAATCTTTTATGAATACTGATCAGTAAGCAATCGATACATTGTAAAAAAATTGCACAGAAATATACTTTATTGATAATAATTTCGCATTAATTCAACAGATTCTCTGAATATGGCGATTGCAATTGAGTTTTCCTTAAAATAGCTTAATTATGAGTTTTAATTAAGACATTAATTTAAAAGAAAATAAATTAAAGATTATTTTAAGAGAATGACTTAATATAAATAAAGAATTTACTTAAAATGCATTCAGTTCTCAATATAAGCTTACTAATTAAACATGAGGTTCGAATTTGTAATATTCCTTATTTTTGCAACTATATCAGTTGTCTTTGGACTAGGATTAGAACTGGAAATTATACAAAATACCAAACATTCAAGCAAAAATGTTTGCACATATCAAGGTGTTGAAGTTGAACAAGGCAAAACTGTTGATTTAAATTAACCAAAATGTGGAATGTATTATTGCTCAAACAGCTATACTTTGGAGATCTCGAGCTGTTATAATTTAGAAAACAGCAAAGAAGTTTTCCCACATTGTTGCAGCTAGCCGAAAACTGATGATTAAAACTTTAAATAAAATTTTTGAATTGTTAAAATTGTTGAATAAATGATCAAGAATTAATCATGAATTTTTTGAAATAAACTCAAGTCTTTAAAAGCTAAATCAAATTTTTTAAAATTTATTTATTTATTTTTTATCATTTCCAATTTCAGAACTTGTTACATTTAGGTAGATTTTTCAAAATTAAATTTTAAACTTTAAGTTGAAAGCAGTTTTATTAAAAAACTAATACGGCTTAATTTTCTTTCAAAATTGTAACTGTGCCTCAATATTTAGTTCAAGAGATCAAAATTGATCAAGATTATAAAAGTGTCTAGCCTAAGTCTAGCCATTGTCTATCGTAGAACTAAATATAGTTGGACAATCACTTAAATTCGAGCAAAGACGGATTTGACGATTTAAAACATTTTTTTTTTTAATTTCTTGGTGGAATTAAGTCATTTAAAAAAAGCCAATTTCTTCCTATGGATCAAGGTATATCCATCAGCAGTAGCAGGATTTGAAATATTGCAGGTTTAACATTAAATTATGTCAAACATTTTTCAACCCCTTTTAAGAACATCACCAAATTACGACACAATTAAAAATTTGACTACCTACTGCTAATTTCAATATTCAATTCTATTGTGAGATTGAAATTAATCAATGTCTGTTTAATGTATAACATGTTAAAATAATAATTAAATCTCTCTTTTTGAAAAACTCTCAATCTCAAAAATGTGTCAAAAAAAAAAAATCAATTAAAAATGAAGATAATGATACGTGACGTAAAGTTAATCAATTTTCAAGTGAAGATGTTAAAGCTGAAGATTCAGTTCTTGGTAAAGACCATCAAACAGATAGTAAGCTAGTATAAATTGAGACTCGCCAAATGGTTAAGCCGATGCCCAGTAATAGCACCGACGTGGAATAACTTCACTTGTAGAGTAAATCGCGAGTTGGGAATAATGTCGAAATTTTATTTTGCACCGGGCGGTAATAACTTCACCTACAAAATGTAAGTGAAGTTATTCCGGCACCACGACGGAATAAATTCACCTATAAAATATAAGTGAAGTTATTACCGTAATATTGAATATAATGAAAAAATTGTTGTTATCATCCTTGCGAAGTGCGGTAATAACTTCACTTATGAATTGCAAGTGAAGTTATTCCTACGCCGCGTCGGATTAAATAATCAAATTTTTGCTTTTCGATATTATTCCATCATGGCGTAGGAATAACTTCACTTGAAATATTTCAGGATTTCGATGGTTTTAATTATTTTTTTCTTCCAAAATATGATTTGCTGATTTTATTAAAGTGTTTTGGAAAATGTCTCAAACATTTTTGAAACATGTCTGTGCATATGTGGGAATAGGTTGTTAGACCTCAATGAAGCTTGGCCTAAATTAGATTCTTATACTGTTCATTCACATCCTGCATTTAAATATTTTCGTCCTTTCTCAGGCAGAAGTTTTGATTACTTCAACACTGTCGAAATTATTATTGATAACAGCCCCAAGTTAGACAAAGTCGTTGACCACCTAAAATCTCTTATCACCTTTATCTTGTCTTCATAGACTCGAAGCCCGATTTTATTGGACTCTTAAAGTTCAAGACCAGCTCTCCTGAATACTCCTTCCAGCACGATTTTGATCTAATCAGCATATATATAATTATAGTCTCATCTCAAAGCTCTTCAGGACAACTTGTCTCAGGTGAAATAATTGATTCAAAGTTGATCGTTATTGTCTAAACCCTGAATGATATTCACGCTAGAAATTGATCAAATGCAGTATGTAAATGGACTTAACAAAACTTTAGCTATATAGATCATTGAGATATAGTGTTTCGTCAGGGAATTTCAGAGCTAATGCGGCTAATGATTGTTTAACGAGTGAGGATGCACCATACCTGCACACTCAATAGACCTTTTATTTATAGTGGGATCAGAACCACTCTTTTAACGACGATATTATCAGCTTATTGTCTCTGGTCTACAAAGAAAAGCTGTGAGCTGCGTTTTCACTGTATATGATTCTAAAAATGACTGATGAAAAATTTTCCCCAATTAATTCCAAAGTACGAAACTATTCTGCCACCAAGCATCCTCGACTCGCAATTGACGTAATATGAATGTAATTTAGGCCAAGCTTCATTGAGGTCTAACAACCTATTCCCACGTTCTTCACGGACATGCTTCAAAAATGTTTGAGACATTTTCAAAAACACTTTACTAATATCAGCAACTCATATTTTAGAGGAAAAAAAAATTAAAACCATCGAAATCCTGAAAAATTTCAAGTGAAGTTATTCCTACACCATGATGGAATAATATCGAAAAGAAAAAATTTGATTATTTAATCCGACGCGGCGTAGGAATAACTTCACTTGAAATTTATAAGTGAAGTTATTACCGCACTTCGCAAGGATGATAACAACAATTTTTTCATTATATTCAATATTACGGTAATAACTTCACTTATATTTTATAGGTGAATTTATTCCGTCGTGGTGCCGGAATAACTTCACTTACATTTTGTAGGTGAAGTTATTACCGCCCGGTGCAAAATAAAATTTCGACATTATTCCCAACTCGCGATTCGACATTATTCCACGTCGGTGCTATTACTGGGCATCGGTTAAGCCATCAGTTTCCAACAAAGCTTAAAACCTCAAAGATGAAGATCGTTTTCAAATTAACAGTCATTCTTGCAATAATTGCAATTGCACATTGTGAATTTCGTACAGTCGACTATAGAGGAACCCGAGATGGAAGCAAGAAAATTTGTAAAAGGCATGATGTTCAAGTGGAACTCAACAGATCAATAAGACGCAGCAATCCTTGTGCAATGTTCGAATGTCTACCAGACTATACTTTACGTAAAACTTTCTGCACCAATACAAGACCAAGAAGCAAAAGCCGATTCCCTGCTTGCTGTGCATGAGAAGATGTTCACAAATTAACCGTGTGGAACTTCATAAGAAGCAAGATACTTTAAAAATTTTAAATTTATTATAAAAAATATGATATCCAATAAAATAATTTCAATTTATATCTTTAATCAATTGCTTTTGATTTTCAATTGACATAATGTCTAGTTATTTACAGCCATTAGTCCATCTTAGGTTTATTTAATAATTTGACATTATGCCATGTTATCCATTTGGATTTGTTACAACTTTAAATATCTTTTCAGCAATTTTTTATCCAATTGTTATTTGCATATGAATACTTTTACTTACTTACTTACTTCGCTGGCCGTACAGATCAACTGTGATCCATGGTCTTCCTCAGATGTCGCCTATAACTGGTTCTATCGCCTGCCAATTGCCAATACCAAATGCAATGCTGTCTCTATCGACAGCTTCCTTCCAGGAGTTCTTCGGACTACCACGAGATCTCTTCCAAAATCCACAAAGTCTGATTTAAAGACCTTATTTAGTGGAGCTTCTACAGGTCTTTTAATAACATGTCCAGCCCATCGGAGCCTGTTTACTTTGACTCTTCTTGTAATATCAGCCTCTCCATATAGCTGGTACAGTTCCACATTGCTTCTACATTTGTATTGACAATATGCATACTCATAAGTTATAAGTAAGATCAGATTTCCAGAATCAATATTGGACAGCACACAGTCTTTTTAGCAATAAAATCAATTCATTGCTGACTGCATAATTGCATTATTTAGTTAGAATGGTTTGAACAGAAGGAATAATTCGATTAACTTGCTTACTTTGCTGGTCATTCAGATCAATTGTTAACCATGGATTCCCTCAGACGCCATCAGAAACTGGCCATATCACTAACTTTTACTTTCAAATTTCCAAAACCAAATGCAATACTATCTCTGTCAACAATAAGATTGAACTCATAATAACTGTTTTAGGAATCCATTATCCTTATCCTTAACAGTCTGGCTTCTGCTGATAACCAATGTATGTATACGTTTTAAATAAAATTTAAAAATTTAATTTCTGCGAACTTCTGATCGGTCAAGAATCGACACATTGTAAATTTATACGGAAAAATCATTTGTTGATAACAATTTCGCCTTAATTTTTTAAAAAATAGAACTTTGATTATTATATTTTTCAAAAAATAAGGTTTAAACCATTCTGATAGAGTTAGAATATAGAAGTTTTATAATTGTATAATGTCAACTGATTACGTCCTGGTTTCTATATATAGAAATTCTATTTAGAACTAAATAAAAAAGGATTATCAAAAAACTTTACTTTGTATAGACAAAAATTGATAACAAAACATGTATAAATTAAACAGCAAAATAATTTATTCGCTAGTTCCTCAAGTGACTTAAATTCTGAAACATGAAACTAATTAGCATAGCCATAATTTTACTTGTGATCATTGATTTAACAGTCACGCAAGCACCAAGGACAGAATATTATCCAAGTCGGAGAGATTACTTAAGGAGAAGGTGCTCATATGATGGACATCAAGTTGACCTTTATGATGCAATTCCATTTGGATATCCAAGATGTGGAATGTATGAATGCATGCAGAGATATATAATGAAGGTCACAACATGTGAGAAGAATAGAAGTCGAAATAGAGTTTATCCAGAATGCTGTCGCTGATGTGCATCTTAATGCAATATTTTATAATGCAAAAGTATTAACTTAAATTTAACTTTTAAAGTTAACTTTAACTAATTAATTAATTAATTTAAATTAATACTTTTGTTTTATAAATAACTTAAATTTAAGGAAATTATAAAACAGGTTTAAATGCGCACTAGAATTATAATATTATACTCAAAGAGAAAAAAACTCAAAAATTCTGTGATTATCATCTGAGTTGACTTAATATAAATATAGAAATAAAAGAATTCAAAGATTCAGTTTTGAATTGACGCTCAATAACTTAAGATGAGAGCCTTAATCATAATTTTTGTTATTTTTTTCATAATTACATCAGGTGTATTTGCCATTACAGAAGAAATACCAAACACCAAGCATCCTACTAAAAATGTTTGTGCATATGATGGAGTTCAAGTTGAACCTAATAAAACTTTATCATTTAATTCACCAAAATGTGCAAGATATTCTTGTTCAGAAATCTATACTATGACGATTGAAAGTTGTAATAGAAATCAATCCAGTAAAGAACGTTACCCAAAGTGCTGCGCCCGTCGAAAGAAGTAAAAAAAGTTGAAATTTCGAACAAAAAGTGTGAAAAATTAAAAGTTGTACAAAAATTGAGCAGCAAAACCTTTAAAATCATAAAACAAGAATAAGGAATGAGTTTTTAAAAAATCCGATTTCTGGATATTTTAAAAGTTATTGAAAAAAGTTTAAAATTTGAAACAAAATAATAGTGAAAAACATGTTTTGATGAATTTGTGAACTTATATAACTTAGATTCTAATTATATAATGATCGATAAACTCTAGATCAGAACAAGTTTTTATTGATATTTATATTGATGTCTTTAATATGCTAACCATAAACAAATAACCTGATATGACTGTGAATTTATTTTGAAAATTTGTGTATTAATTTGTTTTAGAATTTTTTTATTCAGTTTTTAAATAAAGCTAATGTTTTGTATCTTATAATAAATGAATCAATTTGTGATTTTAATGAAGCGTGTCAATGCGACTAGGTGGGGTAGGCTTATTGTTCTGTATTATTACTTACCGACATGGGGTTGCTACAAAAGGCTTTCCAACTGACTCTATTGCATGTCAAATCACAAAACTTGTACAAATTCTTAGTTTTGACAGGATTCCTTCATTACCATCTTACGCCATGTTGCTCTTGGAGCACTGAGACGCCTTTTCCTTTATGGATTTCAACCAATGGTCTCTCTCTTCCAACCGAGTGTCTCTCCTCCAGCTACAATCAGAATTGGTTCTAAGCTTCACTAGCTAAACCATCATTAGACTTGTGAAGAAACATAACACGAAAGGTAGTTTTTACTTACTTACTATGCTGGCCTTACTGATCAATTGTGATCCATAGCATCTCTTAATTTGAGCCTGAATTTGGCTTTATAGCTGGCATTTGCATGTAAATCACCGATGCCATATGCATTTTTGATGCCAAATGCGTTCAGATCGCATTATAGATTGACTGTCTAGGTTTGAGTGCAGTAACTTGACTTGTAAACTATCAATCTCCACAAACCATCAATTGTCCTTGCGCTGCCAGGAGTCCATATTTTCAAAATCTGAACATCTAAATGTTATTTATTCAATCTTTGAAGCATAATAAAGCTTATTCAATTAGAAGAGGTCATCATCCTCTACACATTAGCTTTATGATCATGTGATTTGACTAAACCCCTTCAAATGTACACATACATAGCATCTATTTCAGTAACGACGTTAAAAAGCGTTCATGTCGCTGCTTCTTTCTATCCAATCTCTTCCAAAAAAAAAGTATATATAATCCATCATTTCACATTAGAATAAATCATGAATTTAACGACGTTGAGCAAGCAACAAGAAGAGATTATATTTTTCTTATCTCACGATAAACAAGGCAATTTTGTTCGCATTTAAATTAAATCACAATACGTTAAATCAAGCATAAATCATACCATTAAGGATGAATGCAAAATGTGCATTAAGACATTATTGAATTGTGAAGGAAAAAAAAAATTTTTTGTCATAAATTTTTCATCTTTTAAGTAGACGAGAAAAAATTCTTTCCTTTTTTTCTTTCCTATTGCTACATCTTCTACATTCTCAGCAGATACAGAGTCGGATTTGGAGTAAGAGTATGGTTTGGGTATGCTTGATCAGTAGAGTCACTAATATGGACGACGAGTGTCGTCTAAATGTAATTTGTCGTCGCTAGAACAAGGCATACAGCCAGTCAAATAAGCCTCAGTCCACTCAGATGAATATGATCAATGCTGGCTCTGTCTAAGGCTGCCTAAGGCATGAGATATGATGATCCTTTCCAGGAATGCAACTGTTCATTACAACAGCGAATCCTAACCTCCAAATCAAACCCAGACCCTCCTAATACGCCCATCCCCCAACTCCATCCCATCTCTAAAAAAGCTTCTGTTCCTTCATAAATTCATTCTTTTCTTTTCATTCCGTTCCTTCTTTTATTTATGAGAATTGTGAAGTGATGATGTATAAGAAATGAGCAACAACAACAAATGGATGCTGTGAAAATGAGCTGGTAAATGCAAGCAAATGATTAATATTTAACTATGTATCTCGATTCTCACTTTAGTATTTGTGAAATATTAAGTAACAACAGGAAATTCGGATTTAAACTCAATTTTATTCAATAAAAAAAGATTTTTTTTTTCTCTTTTATTCTTTATTGCTATTATTAAATAAAATGTATAGTGCAGTGTCGTCATGAATGACTTAAACGATTTTCATTGGAGATTATATTATTGTTATGAATGGAATAACTAAGTGGAGACTCTAATCGGGGAGTCGTATGGATGTTAGGGAATGGTAGAGACGGATTGAGACTAAAACATTGTATTGTTTGACTTGCTTGATATGCTCTAAGGTATAATCCCTCTAAGGTATGATTCCATTTGACTATGGTACATCAAGATGCATGCCTTTAGTATATCATAGAGATGTCCCTTAGAGTTGACTACATCTCTTATCATGTTGGGGCTTAGTTACCTTATCAGTTATAACATCTCGTAACATCGGCTCTACTTCATAAATTGAGTCAATTTAGAGCTCTGGCTTAATAAACTCTCATACTACACTTAATTCGCTGGCTGTTCAGATCCAATTTGATCCATGGCCTCTGTCAAATACCCCTAAAGCTGGGCATATCGCTGTCTACTCCCTGCCAATTCCCAAAACCAATTCCAATGCTACCTCTATCGACAACATCCATCCAAATGTTCTTTGGCTTAGTATGATGTCACATAACCTCAAAACAACTCCCACCCCCTTACTTAATTGAGAATGTTTTTTGAGACTACGTGAAAATTTATATACAATTTCCTGGAATTTCATTATTGGCTTATTTTGGAGATTGCTCATTGCCTCAATTCATAAGTGCACTACATAACAAAATATTCATTCAACATAAGACATTAAATAATTAGTAATGTGATTTAATTCCTACTCATCGTCTCTCCGTTGATTTTTCCCGTTACGTAGGATGTTTAATTAAAAATTTTAACTTAATTTAAGCATCCGCTCCATTAAAGTTTAATTGCTAGACACAAAATACTGGTAGACAAATGAGTTATCTGTACCAACATTTCATAGGCGGAAACTTCAATAGTCGTTAAGATCAATTGGTGTAAAATCTAATTTTCATAAAGAGGATTTGTACAATTAAGCTATTTTAAATTTTACTTTGACATTTTTTCATTACGGCTGTTGATGTACAATTTTACTTAGATACGTATGTATCGTATTATCTCATGGTAGGCTCTTCCGTTACTCATGAACTTCTGATAAATTTCTTTTTCGTTTCTTTATATGAGATAAAAGATGTATGTGTTAGTCACAAAAATGAGATTTTCAATCAAGGTTGGTTAACTTTTGACAAAATTGATGATGTTCGTAGGAATTTGTAGAACTTTATGGTACGAATGTTTTTAAAGTAATTTATTCTATCGTAGAATTAGGATATGATATGAGAATTTTAGGTAAATAATAAATTTAAATTGAAAACTTCCTGAAATGTTTAATATTTAAAAATTGTTGAGCAATAACATTTTAACCAAGCTATTCTAATTCTGACTCAAATTGACAATAATTCGTTACAACTAGTTGATGACAAGTTAATGACCAAATGATGACTAATTCTAACGTATTTTGCTCACTCGGGTGCATGCCGACCAGTGTTTTCAAGCCTGCAATTCTCGAATCCATCCCGGACACAATTTTATCAAGCAACTTAGATTTACTTAATAATCGCTCCCCAACATAAAAATAGCATATTCAGATTATTGAGTTGGAACTGTACAATAGATCGGAGTTGATAGGAATCCTTTGTAGAGGCACCTCCACTAGAGGCCGGACTCGATTGAAAACGACTCCTATTTTTATGGGAGGCACCTCCATAGTCAAGACGCCTCTTTTGGTCTTTAGGAGTCCGGACACCTAAAGTCCTGCGAACTCTGCAACAGATCAATGATTTCAGTGCTATTTTGTATTTACTGAATGAATTAATTACTGCAGCCTTATTCTGACTTGTATCCTGGGTTATTGCAAAAGCCTTTTCATCTGATTCTATAGCTCTCTAAAAGACATTTTCGCTTTGCTCTTCTTCATTTTGTAGCATTTGGAGCACTAGGGCACCTTTTTCCTTGTGGATTCCAACCAAGAACGGTGTAACAAGTTTGTATTTCCATCCCACTTTTTAATGATTTATTCAAATGAATATATCATCCACAAATCCCAGATTTATCTATTTATTGATAAAAACCAGTTTTCAGTCTACAGCCATTGAATATTCTTAACATTTTCATCTGAATTATTTAAATCCATTCTCATGCATTGTCTCCATTAAGATGAAAAGCCGTTTATTAATTTTTCACGATTTTATATTATTTTGTTTCCTTTTTAAAGGAAACATTTCAAAATTACTTTAGCTGTAAAATGTAAAATATGACTCGAAAAAAGTATAATGTCATAAAAGAATTCTCAAGAATTTTCTTAAATTTATCATCATGACAAGATTTTTTATTTTATATTTCATGATCCAATGTGATGATTTGATAAATCTGCTTATTATGAATTCAACAGCAATACATAATGCCTACCTTGAAAATCAAGAATTTTTTTTTTATGTAAATAAAAACAAAAAAACATACATGATGTCATTTACGTATTTTATGCGAGTAGGATAAAAATTGAAATTCAGTAAGGAAATTGAATTTTCGTTAAAATCCAATTTTTTAGTTTCCCTTTTTTCCTTATTTTTCTACCCTCACCCTACTCCCATCGTAAGTAGATTATTATTCTGTTTACTTTTCATTCCTTCAATACCTCTGAATAAAACATTCCTGTCTATATGCATGTATATGAGATAATATTGTGATGTATATTAAATCAGATTGCATACAACAGGAGATTATGAACGAGAAACATACAGCATATATTTCGATACGTTAACTTTTTAATAAATTGTTCATAAATCAGCAGTAAAATAATTTTTTTCGACACTTTTTTGCTGCTTGAAATATTTTATTTTTTAATAATCTGAAGGAAATAGGGAAAAAAATTGGATAATTTATCGGGAATTGATGGATATGGCGCAATTTTTGGTTGCTTTTGAAGTATTTTGAATCCTTTGAGGATTCTCTTCCTATACCCTAGTGGTATTTTGTAATCTTAGACGTAGCAAAATATCAACCAGCAATGTTTTAGGTGAAGAACAGCAATCTTTTAAAGAGCTATAGAATCAGATGGAAAGGCTTTTGTACTAACCTAGGCTACAAGTCGGAACAAGGTTGCAGTAAGTAACTCATTCAGTTGATTGATTATTTACAAGTTGATAGCTATGGGTTCGAAAAACAATAAGTGACTGCGATCATTGATATGGCTTTGGCGCACAAGGACCCATTGTCCCTTGTTTTGGCTCCTAGGGAATGTCTGAAGACAGTTCTATCCTTCGAAACTTGTTGTCAGTTCGAGATTTTAAGGACTCTAGCGTCCTTTTCAACACACCATGTAATAAGCTAAGATATGACTCTTAACATGATGTTGGATTTAAATCAAACCGAACACCAAACAATAGTCACACCTTTCTGTATCGGATTTTTGATCTATTAACCGGTTTGTGCTTCTGTAGATAACAAAAAAACATGAATGCTTGGAAAAGCGCTGTTGATAGAGACAATCCCTAGTTGGAATAGAACAAACGCTCTAGAACACAATAATCGGAAATAAACACTCCTTTAAGATAAAGAAGCTCTCGAGAGGGATAGGGAGTATAATTTTTGCATTAATAATTGGCAACGTATACCCAATTATAGAGCCAATTCCAGACAACAAAATAGAGGGCTCATGGTTCACAACTAATCTGTATCCCCAACGAAGTAACTAAGTTAGTAGTAAATAACCAGTTTGTGCTATTCTGATCTTGATCTAATCAAATCTTTAAACCAGAATATTTCAGTAATTTAGAATCCGTGTCGTTTTACTTCGTATAATAACTGCAGATTACAGAGATAACTAACAAGTTATTCAATCTATTTTCTAAACGTGCCTCCAAGTCATCAATGGGTTTAAAATTAAAAAATTCACTATTCATGGTTCAAAGGTGATTAACAATGATTACTATAGAAGCTATCAGCAGTTCTACTTAAAACAATCGACACTGATTTTGACAAAAACATTTCAATAGAAACCTTGAAGATGTTTTAAATTCTTAGTATACATGCTCTTTAAAATCACGTTTTAAAAATATTCATAATCTGTCTCTTTAAATGAATGAATTAATCGGAATCGCATGTCAATTACAAAACAAATAAAGTCATTGATAGTGCATATCATGTACTCAATTTGTAAATTTTTTTGTTTATTTTTAAAACATATGTTCCATTAATGACGATTTCGTGAGTATTTTCGGGCAGAGATTAGCATTTCTTAAAATAAATTAAGATAGGAACAACTGAGAGACATAGTGACAAAGA
>NW_027226334.1:0-29011 GCF_022539635.2 Chironomus tepperi | reverse complement strand
TTAACCTTCAAGTCAAAAGTCTCCTTTTGTTTTCACTACTTCTAGTGCTTATACACAAATTGTCATAAAAAACTTACTACATTAACGTAAATTATTACCCAAAAAATTCACATCACTTATAACCCATACGATAATTTTTCACAGCCTGAGAATATTCACTGCTAATTCCAATCGATTACTATTCAAAGATTAGCAGCACAAGTTCATAATAAGCAGTTACAATCAGCATCAAGAAGTATCAATTCACAAAAAATCTTATTTTTAGACGCAATTTTCATTGCTACCAGCACCATTCATTGTTATCATTCATGCCACCCTTACAAATCAACAAAAATAATCATTACATAAACAAAAAAAAAGCATCAAAAATTTCCCCAACCTGAGAAAATCCTCTCAGAGAGTGAAAAAAGGTCGGAAAATTGAGACGAAGAAAATTTCCCGCTCAAAAAAAATGAAAACAGAAAAGCAGAAAAATTCTTTCATTCAGTTTTCGAGGAAGCGTCACGTCGTCAACAAGCGTGTCTATTCGGAATTTTCAAGTAATCGCAGTTGATTATCATAAAAATAAAGCTTATTTTTCAGTTTCATGACATAAATTTTGTGCTTCTTAAAGTGGAAGTCGCAAGGAATTAAAGTGAATAAAGGAAGAAGTGAATTTTGTTCCTGTAAATATTAAAATAATTCATTTAAGGCAATTACTGTGCATTAGTGAGACGCAATATACCCCTGGATTTCTAGGATTTATGCTGATTGCATTTATAGTGCACTTGAGAATTATACAGCAATTACAACTGCTTATTTGTGTATCTCTACGTGAATAAATGTTATATATCTATGTATAGTGTATGTGACAGTGAAGTGATAGAGGAAAAGGATTAAGTGTGGAAAGGTAGAGGAATATAATAAAAAAAAGAAAAATTTAATGATGCTTATAGCACTGCTGCTACTCTTGAAAAATACATCACATCATAGCAGAGTTGCCAAACAGGCAAAAACCGTACAAATTCGTTGATAATTTGTATGGTTTTTCTTATAAATCCATTGAAATTCTTCAAAACCGTACAAATTCTTTGATAATTTGTATGGATTTTTTAACAAATCCATTTAAATTCTTCAAAACCATACAAATTCTTGATAATTTATATGGATTTATTTAAATGATCAAGAATTTGTATGGTTTTGAAGAATTTCAACGGATTTGTAAGAAAAACCATACAAATTATCAAGAATTTGTACGGTTTTTGCCTGTCACAGGTGCCTGTCTTGCAACTCTGCATCATAGTCATTCGTGTGTTGAGAATTTAAAAATTTTATTTATCTGCTTTTTAACAACAATTTATTTTCTCTATTCTGTGTCTCATGCCTTTGAGCTGGAAAAATGAAAATGAAAAATTTTTCTTTTTTAATATCACGCGAGAAAAACTGTTTAAGTAATGATGAACGGAAAGAAGCAAAAGAAAGAAAAAATTAAAAGCATACGCAGGAATTTTCATTCATTTTTATTGCAAATTAAATCGGCAGAGTGGGGATTTATATGGAAATGATGATTATAATGAACATTTTTTTGTTAATGAATATTGTCGAATATTGTTTCAAGTGGAGTCTGAGTGTATATATGGATGTGATAAAGAAAAGTTTTATGTCTTGATTCAGTCTTTCACTTGTTTTTGTTGGAGATGAATTGCCAGTTTTTTAATTAGTTATAGAAATAATGCAGAAAAATATTCAGGAACATGTTTTTGGAATTGAATGTTTTTGTTAGAATATATGAATAAATGACATTTATTTTAATGTGAAATTCGTAAGAATATTCAGAAATTTTGAATGAAAAATTCAAAAATATCTAATGTAAAATTAACTAAATTTGAATAACTTACTTACTTATCTTGCTGGCCGTACAGATCAATTCATGGTCAGACAGAGCCAGTTTATATTCAGAAGCAAAGCCAGACATTTTTTGATAGAAGAAGGAGGTTTGAAATTTATTAATTATTGGATTAACTCCAATCGTCCAGTAACTTTTTCGATAGAATTTCTACATATCTTCCAAATCTGCAGTCGACTTTGCAGTTGACTCAAAAGTTCTCAATTCAACAACCTTTTTCCTAAATACGTCATTGCTTATATTACATAACTGCAGGCTTGATTCAAGTTTCAAAAATAGTCAACCACAACTTTCAATTGTCAACCAAACAATAATCTATTATTTAAAATATTTTCAAAACTTTTTCAATCGACCTTCCTAAATTTATCCATCATTCCAACAAATTTTAATATTTTCTCAAAAAATTTCCCTCTGCTTTAGGCTCATAAAAAGTAAATGACAGACATAACAGGTGAATGACCCCAAAATAAATTTTCGTTGAAAATTCTTGGCTTGAAAACATTTTTTTCTTTCATCGATTTTTCTGTCATAAGCCAAGATTTTTGTGCTTCTGAAATGGTAATGGTGCTTTTTGCTGGATAAAAGTAATTAATTATTAGTCAAGGTCTTATTAAAAGTAGGAAAAAGTTTAAAGGAGCTTTTTAACTGTTTTAAGATGGATATAATGTTTCATGGAAAAAAGTTTCTTAATAACTCCTCAAAGTTATGAATTAATAATTTATAGAATTTTAATTAAAATTGTAGGATGAAGATTTATATCCGCAGAATCCCGAGTGACATATGATCGAAAAATAGTGACGGCTTTCATTTTGTGTTAGACTGTAGATGTGTCGCATGACTCGATTTGGTAGCCATTGAATAGCCTCAATGAGTTTGCAAAATAAATGGATTCCTCTTTCTAGATTGTATCGCTCGGGTATTTTGTTATATTATATTTATCCACGATCGGGTGAGCCTTAAAGGATCCATGATGGAGCATTTTTCACAAAGCATGAAGTCGACTCGAAATTTAAATGAAGTCAAGTCGACTTTTCCGTACCAAATGTGTTCTTGTTTTTAATTTGTGTCGCTCGGGAATATTGATCAGTTTTAATAAGCTTTCCTAAATCGCTAGCATTTTTCCATTGCTCATTTCTTAAGAAATTAAATGTATAGTTTCAATCACCCTAAAACATCTACAAATTATTATAAATTAATGACTTTTAGATTTGAACTTAATGACTGCCTTTGTATCTGAGAATCAAAAAAAGTACCATAATATGGTTTGACTGCTCATTTGAGGCCATTTGAGCTTCTCAAGATTGATCTGATTTAAGGTCAAGACACTAAGTTCGTTTGCTAAAGCACTTATTATCCATGTTTCAAGAGTTTCGTTATTTAACGATTTCAATTTATTCTGACTACATTTTTGCTCAATTTGCATTTTTATTAAATTGAACACAATCAAGTAGGTAAGAGAAGTGAAATTATACATTGTGAAGTGTTCTGAATGAATTGGTGGATTGTGAGTTATAAGCTTGAATCCAGAGTTGGCAGGACTTTGGGATTCCGGACTTCAAAAATTCAAAAAGGCGCATCCACTATGGAGTCACCTTTTTCCACTTTTTTGGAAGTCTAAAATCCGGTGTCCAAAAGTCAAAGAGTCATGCAAAATTGAATTTGTAACCAGATGTAAGCCAACTCCCTTTGGAATCCATGGAGCTGTTAAAGTCAGGCTCCACGATGAAACCTTCTTCATTTGTGTCGCTCGGGTACTTAATATGTTAGAACGAATTTTGCAAGAATTTTTGAACAAAACAGGTCGGAAATTGCTAGATTAGATGCACGATAATGTTGGGATTTTGGAAAAAAATTACAGTTTCTTGAGGATATTGCCAGAAGATTGCAGTTTTTAGAAGAGCAATGATTCGGTGGCAAATTCAAGAATTTCATCAAAAAGGTGTGTGAGGGTTATTACCTCCTTTATACAAAACGCCAAAGCTCAATAACTGCCTCACACGAGTCTCGACACTAAAACTTTACTGCCTTTTAATTGAATTGCCTAAAGTGCTTCACAAACTCATTCATTCACGTGCTGAACAAAAAAACATTTTCAATTTACAGTTAAAAAAATAAAAGTCAACAATTGTAGAGCTCTTTATAGCTCCATACACAAAAAAAGCAACCTTTTAAGCCGTTCATAACACTGAAAATAACATCAATAAAAATCTAGGTCAGGTGTTCTCTTTGATAATGAAAAATAAGTAAGGAATGCGCTCACAAACAAACATACCACTTCAATCTTTTTTTTTATATTTTCAAAGACTGCACACAGGCTGAATACAAAAAAAAGAAGTGCTTAAAATGAAATAAATTGTAATTTTTTTTTTTTGGATGTTTTTCGTGTGCACAAGAAAATAATATTCATGTGATTTATGATTTTCGTGTATGAATGTGAAGAGGGGAAGTTTGCTTTGATGTTCCTTTCCACTTTCTATACAGCACAAGTCTATAATAATATGAATTCAGGAACAGGAAAAAAGAAAAACTTTTTCACTTTTTTTTTTGCCTTCATTTTCGACGTAAAAGTTTTCTTTCTTTTTTTTCGGTTCCGAGAGTTTTTTGAGATGGAAGTTGCTGCTTTTGTTTTTATTTCGTTTAATGTTGTAGACAAACTTGTGTACTTTATGAGAGAAAAAAATGTGTCTGGATTGAAGTAAAATTGATGGCATGGTGATGGGAAGTAATTTGGAACTTCCGGAAACTATCATAGACACTGCTTGCACAAAGTATAGATGGCTTATAGAAGACATGAAATATAGCTCATGCTAACAGGCAAACAGCATGATTTTGTGGTAGTTAAATATCACCTCGGTACTTAAAAGTGGTCTCTTAGTCCAGAATGGTCTGAGAAATGTGAGTTTGATCAGAAACCTGACGTCATATACTGTGATTCGGCTTGACAGTATGTGACCTCAAGTTAGAGTCATCCCAAGGCTGGCAAAAGATTTTTCATAATTTTCTACATCAAGTGCTCTCTAGGTCAGTTACATGAAAAATCTCATGATCAAGCTGCATTTTTAGACTGCATCCAGAAGATATATGACAAATCAATGACAAAAAATTTGGGCTTTGGCTAAGGAGACTAGGAAGAGCCATAAGTAGGGCAAAAACTTGATCCACGCCATAGTCACGTACAGGAATATTTCTTGTATAGATTGTCAATATTCAGTCGGTTTGGAATATGCCATTGGTCACATAGATCTATATATTCCGATGTATATGCCATGGCCTAAATCCCATAAGCATATGCTAAATGAGCATTTAAGGATAGTAATAAGCATGCTCATCTGATCTCATAAGATGCACAATGAACATGCACTTGTATGTTTTGGCTAGTTATCAAACTTGACATTTTTAAAACATTCCAGCCAAATAGTTAGTCAAGTTCTTAAAAATATTCAAAATTCTTTAATTTGTGCTCTCTGTCATTACCAAACAGCTCCATCTTCAGCTCCATTAAGTTCATAATTTCATAATTTACACATCTTAACCTAATAAAACATCCATATTTCATCAACAAACATCTCCCATCTGTACATCCTACCACAAAGTACATAAACAAGAAAATATTCTCAAAAAATTCTCAGACGACTGAAACTGAATGGAAAAAGTTTTAAAGAAAAGAAAGTCAGCGAAACAAAATCAGAAAGCAATAACCTGGTCCAGTGGGATGAATGTCGCTTTTAAATTTAACTTGAAGATGATTTCATGTTTTGCAATTGTCTTGAATTGCTCGATGCATAAAAATCACAAATTTATTGTGTCAAGGGACTGTTTTTTCTTGGTTTCAAAAGACACTCGATGATGCCAAACAGAACATTCATGAGCTCGTTGGAATTGATGATAAAGTGGTCAGATTTGGTTAAATTTCTTTGTGATCCTATACAGATTGTCTGTGCTGAATATTATTCACATGAATATATGAATGTAAAATGTTGGGATTCTGGACCCTCGGTTCCATATTAAAGCAATAAAGATGATTGTTTTATTGCTGTGTATTATGGTAATATTACCATTGTATGGAAGTGGATTTAAAGGGATTAAGCATCATTTTGTGATAGTTGAATAAATTTACGTGTTCAGGTATGCACGAATGGTCACGTAATCATCATATTGAAATTATGCTGCTCATCTGACAAACTTTATTGAGGTGGTTTCAAGAGATTTTGTAAAATAATTGAATTTATGAGGATAGTTAGAGCTTGTTCAAGTTTGAAGGGCTATTTACTGATGGGATACAATTTATTATGCTTAATTAAGGACATTCCCGAGCAGCACAATACGGTGAATTTCATTTTTCACTATAATAAGGATCAAAATCGGTCATTACGGTGCCGTCAAGGCAAGTTTGCATTTTAATGCTGACACAATCCGACAAACTGCATTTTTCACTGTAATAAGGGTCAATATCAGTCGTCATGTTGCCATCAGGGCAAGTTTGCATTTTACTGTAGATACAGTGACCTAAAGATGCCCTTTCAACCGTATTGTGCTGCTCGGCATTGCTATCCCACTCCTGTGTCATCCAAGCCATCCAAAGCACAAACTAGAATAATTTGAATCCCATCCACAAAAAAATTTATTTCGAATAGTTTGTAAAAGCCATGAAAAAAATGTTGTAAAAAGTTGAGATAAAAATGTTTGCAATTTTCTTAATTGACATGCATTTCTCGTTCTATTTCTCCTCATATTCACAATTTGCCATAAAAATAATTGTACAAACCACTCGGGCCGCACAAGAAAAAAAAACTCGAGAGAACGAAGGAATTTTTGAGGAAAAAAATTTATTTTTGAACAACTTCATCTACATTTGGTATGGAGTGAAGAGGTCTAGAAAGGGGGGAGAGTTGTAAGTTATGTAACGGTTAAAAAATGGTTTTTCAGACCTCCTTCAACTCCTTTTAATGTTTAGGAATGAAATCATGAACCAAAATTTGGACTCAGTTTCTAAATTGTGAACGCCTTCTATTAACCCTAACAGGCTAAGAGAGTGCTTTTAGGTACCGTAGAGGTCTATCTGGACTATGACAGCATGTTGTTAATCTGTTGGGGTAAGGCAGTGATGGACAACCTGTGTATCGATAAAAGTGTTTGAAAATGCCAATAATCGTGTTAGGTTTCAATTTAGGCTAGCCATCAAGGTGTTCGTCAAAATTGAAGATTATCCACCACCCCTTCTCAAATCGTTACGTAACTTGCAAACATACCCACAGAAGATTAAAGCAAAATTAATTCTGAATATTTTGTGGAGATTTTTTCAAGTTAAATAACGAATAAAAATGTTAATCTCAAAAGTCAAAGATTAAATTTTCAACAGTACTGTAATTTTAGTCGCTCTAAAAAATTGGATATCCTCCAACAAGGTCCAGAAGCGATGAAATATGATTTGACTCTTTAAATTCTTGGACTTTTATCAAAATTCAATAAATGGGATGGTTCGCTTATACGAAATACGAAACATGAAGATTCGACTTTTTGACCCACTTAGCCTGCCCTTCTCTTCTCCTTCCTTTAGAGCATTCCTAGCCGAATTCTTGGAAATTTTAAAATTTAAATCACATAAATAAATTCCCTTAACCTTTCCTCGGTCCCCAAAAATTTGCCTTAATTCTACTCAAAATCATCGCATTAACTTCTAAATCATCATCCTTTGTCATCTTGCATTTTTGCAGACATGGCAATAAATCTCTAAGAAAATTAAATTAAAAAAATTTAATTCTCATTCCGCAAAAAAATATTTTCAATTTCATTTAAATCATCGCATGAAATGCCTCGTCTCTTTAATAATCTTACACAAATTTCCCCTAATCTTTCATCTTTAGTCACTTTAAGACACAATGAATATGTCACAGATAAAAAAATAAAAAATTGTAGGATATGCAGTAAAAAAAGTTATTATTTTGTGCTCTACTGTGGGGATAATCTAAGAATTTTGAGACATTTTGTTGGAGTTTTGTCAGGATTATTGCTAACTTTTTTGGATGCAAAAATTTAAATTTGGACGACATTATTAAAGCTTTTCGAGCGGTTCAATGTGGCGAAGCAGACCTTAAGGTACTTACTTATTTAGCTGTGATACATGGCCTCTCTCAGTTGGCCTCTTAAACTGACTCTATCGCTTCTTGCCCTATGCCAATTGTCAATTCCACGTGCTAAACTATCTCTACAGTCTCCTTCCAAGAAACGCCTTAGTATTTGTCTACAAAAGACCAAAAATATCTCTAGATGCGTCATGTCATGGTTTCATGTCATGTCGGCCTTATACGGAACTTCGAGTATGAAACTTTCGAGTTATTTCCACTTTATGAATTAAATTTCGCATTCTGATCCAGAAAATCCGGCTTTGACTTTGGTCTGAATTTGTATTTCATCAAATCTGGCTTAGGATAAGAGTCACGCAGACAAGGGTCGCATTTCGATCATTTCTACTCAGTGTGCCTTCCGAGTAATCTAAATACAGCAATGCGAAGTGTGCAGGCTGAAAAATTCTGAAAATTATTCAAATTTTGACCAAAAATTCGCCAAAAAATAAGAACCTTCTCAAAACTGTGGATGTTTCCTTACCTTCTAAAAACCAAAAATCTTAATAAAAAATTCTTAGAAATCTGCCAAAATTTTTACAAAAGTCAATCATCGCCCACCCTCTCTCTAAGCCTTAATAAACTTTATGTCTGGTTCCTTAAAACAAAAAATTTGAATATTGAGCCTCCATTCACGACAATAAAAATGCAGCCACAAGAAAAACATAAAAAAAATTTAATGAGCTTAAACAGAAAATATGACGATGATAAAGGAAAAAGGAAATTTGTTTGCCTTTTTTAAGTGTGGCTGGATCCACAGAAAAAAGATGAAGAAATGTAAACGCTTACAAAGTTGCTGTCAGTGAAATATTATCCACTATATTGCTCTTATTAATTATCTCAATTAATACTTGTCAGTATTTATTACTTAACTCGTGTAAATTCTTTTCACACTTTCAGTAAGGTCATGTATACTTACTACTTTATTTTTTCCATCATCATCCATTCATGCACATTTGTGATTTTATTCTTCAAGTCGTAATTTCAAATTTTATCGAGAAAATGAAGAAAATGTTTAAAAAAATAAATTTTGATGTGAGAAATAATGTGAAAAAGTGCGAAAATGTTTATATGACTTCATATTGCTTAATATCAGTTGTGACGTAATCTTAAGACATTGAATTTTCATTCATATTTTTCTCAATTTTACGCAATTGTCTTCCCAATACCTAATCATAATTATCCGTTGAAGGAATTTGAAATGAAAATTGACCGGAAATTATCCTTAAATGCAAAGCAATACCCCTAACAGACAATGAGCATGCTCACCTAAATGCAACCTAAATGAGCGTGCTCATAAGACACTTACTTACTTCCCTAATTACTTCGCTGGTCGTAAAGATCAAGTGATATCTATGGCCTCTCTCAGTTAGCGCCTGATGCTGGCTCTATCGTTGGCTACCACTTGCCAATTGCCAACTTCAAATATGACACAATCTCTATCGACAACTTTATTTGACCTACCGCGCGATTTCTTGCCATCTACATAAGAATTTGATAAGAATACTCAATAAATATAACTGCTCAATTTTGTGAACAATCTCATAGACTTGCTCTCTGTCCGTTCGGATACCAAACTGTTTTCTTTACAAATTATTGCAAAACTCGTTCCAAACTGCTGCGATGGATGAGTTTATTCAGTCAGCTGATAAAGTTTAAATCCTTCATATAAATCGGTTAAGGTGGGCAAAAAGAACATGTCGAAGAATATTAGTCGTCCAGAAGAAGCTGCAGCATTGAAATTACGGGATTTAGGTTTGTGTAAAGCAAAAAAACCAAGTATGGATCAATTGTTTGAAAACAAAGACACAGAAGTGCTGGGCATAAGAAATCGTCTGAATTGTGGTTATTGACTGTTTAAAGAGGATGAACTCGCTTGGGTTAAAATTCAAAAATATTCTGTTCCGTTTGTTTCTGAACCTTCAGAAAGTTTGGCATACAGAGTTAAAATTCACCACGGAGAGGTAGAGTAGGTACTTGGGTAGAAGAGACTGAATCACTAGAACTGAGGAAGTATGAACACGTATTGAGCATCACTAGCACTTAAACATGAGCTTTAAAAAGTGAAACAATATCTCAAAAGATTACTTATAAATGATGCCACTCAGAAGAAATGAGACTCTCAATCCTTTCTATCTCGTCTGTCACAATGCCTTAATGCTGTCATTTGTATAGAAATTCTCAAATTCCAGACCAATTTAAAACACTTTATATCCCCGATATTTATTCAAAATGTCATTTATTTGTTAAATTCTACGAAATAAAAAACTTGGCAAACAAAATTGCAATCAATAGGTCATTTAAATTTACAATACTTGTTCCTACAACAAACTGATGATATCACGAATGCTTCATACATTAAAAATTAGATAGTTTATCGATCAAACAAATGCGACATGACACTCTGGTCTACAAGATTATAATTTATTCAAAATCAATTCAGTATTTACTTCTTGGAAGTACAAAGTTCCACTTCCTGTCGACTTGAAATAACAAATTTTGTCTTGAAAACTTCATTCAATATTTACAGAAATTCTCCAAATTTTCCCAACTGGATGTGAAAATCTAAAGCGAGAAGTCATTATAAAGTGACACAATAAGCCCTTAAAGACTTCCCACACTGCTCGTCTAGAAATAAACTTGATTATTTTTCAAAAAAAAGTCGTAAGCATCAAATTTTCATTTTGACGTTTTCGTGAATATTAAAAATGAATTTATGGCAATCAAGTGAGAATATGGTCTGTGAATCCACAGGTGTATTTGTACAATCGTCATAAATGTTTCATCTTTAAATGATTATTAACACATTCTTATAAAGCTACTTCTTACATTTTAATTAGATGATGTAGATGTTAACTTGATGCGGATGTTTATGTTAATTGGAAACAATCATTGCAAGTATGTATGGGATGTGATGTGAGGTTACTCTTAGTGTGAAATGTGATGAGATCGGGATTGAAGTTAGGAGTGAGTCAATCTGGGGTTCTGATCAGCAGAAACATTGCAATATTCTATAAAATCTTGGATTAAATTGTGAATTATGATACTTACTTGCTTACTTACTCCCGTGACTAGATGTCAAAATCTGGCCATTACCCTTCTAATCCTTTTAAAAATTCTATCATAAGGGTTCTTAGGACCGAGACTTCAAAGAATTCCCTTTAAGTCTCGGATCAGTTCTCGATTTCATTCTCGGTCTCGTCTTGGTCTTCATTTCGTTCACGGCTTCAACATCAATCACTGTCTCAATCTCGTTCTTGTTCTCGTTCCCAATCTAGTTCTGAATCTTGTTCTTGGTCCTGATCTCGTTCTCATTGTCGGTACCGATTTTGTTCTCAGTCCTAATCTCGATTTCGTTCTCAATTTCGCTCTTAGTCCTCATCTCGTTCTCGGTCCCCATCTCATTCACGGCCTCAATCTTTATCACAGCTTCAATCTCAATCACAGCTTCAATCTCGATCACGGACCTGATATCGTTCTCGTTATTGAATCTCGATTTTGTTCTCAGTCCTCATCTCATTCTCGCTCTCAGTAGTAATTACGTTCTAGTTCCCGATATCAAATTCGGCTTCAAGTTTCATCGAAACAAAATCTTCGGGATACCCTTTTATAGCGGTTTTATTTAAACATCCAATTCAAGAGTTCTTCGGTCTTCCTCAAGATCTGTTGCCAGTTTTGGGAGTCAACCATCCACTTCACTAATTTTTCCAGAATACTTCAATTTGCTAAAGGTTTGAAACCCCGCTAAAATTTTCATGTTTTCCTCAAACCTCAACCTCCCATCTTTAGCTACGTTTATGCTTTTCATGGACTTTGTACCTATTTGTATGAAACTTTTGATGCCTTTCGGGTTCTGATAGTTCTTCTCTCCTTAGCTCCACGTGGATCAATGTCTCATCCCTAAGCAATGTCACTATGCCTCCTCATAAATTCCTGACTACATTTCTGTACAATATCAACCTAATGCGATGTTCTTATGTTATTTATAAAACTGTCATATGAGTGCCAATTAAAAATTAGAGAATTAATATGAAAATGTCATGAACAGGAATTTGAAAAATTTTCTCGTTGCCCGAGGAAATTTTTTTGCTCTTAAAATGAGAAACGTACAATAAATGTCTGGTGCTGTGAATAAATTATGAAATCAATTGATTTTTTTTCCTACTACACAGATTATTTACCGCACTTTTGAAAATACGCAAGCCTTAAGCATAAACAATTTATTTATGTTTATTGTTGACTTTTATATTCTTAATAATAATTTTATTATTTGAATGATTATTATTGCGTAATAAATTCTGTAAGCTAATTTAAGTTCACAATGGGAGTTCCAGTCTGTAAAATTTTTTATGTTGGTCGATTCTTTTATTGAAATTTTGGTCTGTGGTCTAGAATAAGAAGGTAAACAGCTTGGTTTCTAGTTCAGTTATGATTTGATTAATAATCAGGTATGGGCAGGTTTTTGGGGTGTTGAATCTTAATCACAGATCGCGCTTTGAACAACTTTTGAGACCGCCCCTTTTAAATAAGTTATTTACTAAGTACGTAACACGAAAATCAATTTTTTGACCATTCAATCCTTATTTTGTTACAAAATCTCAAAATAAAAGGAAATTGATTAATTGAGGCCAAGCAGCCACTTCCTACCCTCTTATCTTAACTTACTTACTTACTTCAACCATATTCCTATGTGGAGTTTAGGTTACAACGGAAAGCTTTCCAACTGACTCTGTTGCTGGCTCTTCTCCTAAGTGCATTACGTAATAAGTCAGTGCTGTCCAAACTTTTTGTGCAATGACACACTTTGGTGGGTGATAAACCATTTGTGATTCACGACAGAAACCTCACTCGACGTGCGGTTCATGGCATTCCCAATAACACAAAGTTTAGACAGCACTGTAATCAGTTAATGGCTACTCATGAACTTCATCATTTAGGCTAAGATTGAGTCAACTGCCCTGTTCCAACTCTGAAACCTTCAATCAATCACATTTAGGAACACTCTAACAAAACAGACGGTAGTCTTAATATCAATAAATATTAACAATTCTATGATTTTATTGCCTGGTTGTAAATTCATATTGAAGCATTAATTTTATGGATATCTGAAGTTATTACCAATAATATAAATGTCTCTTAAACTGAATTCAATTTGTATCAGAAACCCATTTTAATTGACATATTAAATTTTACATCAATTTCTACCATCTGATTATCCAACTATACAATTTAAGTCAGGCAATAAAATTCAAAGAAATACCTATAATTTATTTAATATTAAGGAAATAATTTAAAATGAACTTCAATACCAGTATTATTCACTTTAAATATTCATGTCTGACTTAATGAGTCCCTTACAAATTGTCTCATTCCCGATTTACAGCAATAAAGCTGACCAATAAATAATTGGGGGACTATATGAATTGTACAATATATTGGAATACTTTTGGGACATTCAGGACATTCTTAAATTAGGCAATATGTTATGGTCTAAATGGATAAATTTGAGTCTTAATATTCGAGGAACTAGTAAAGTTACGTTATTAACTTGCAAGAAATTAGGGTTTGGTCCAGTTTGGCCAAGAACTGCAGACATGGATTTCTTGCATTTTAGATGCGCAGGCTTGCCGTTTTCGGCTATTCCAAATAGTTCGTCCAATGCTGCAGACCGATGATTTTTGAATGCAGGTCTGCAATTTTGGACAAACTCAACAAAAAGGTCCAGAAAGTAATTGAAATATTAATACAAATAAATATGTTTTGGACTTGAGTCCAGAACTTCAAGGATGAGCATATTAAAGATTTGTCGTACCCTAGTCGAGACACGGCAGCACTGGAAATAGCTATGTTCCTTCAAATATACATCATCTAGCCACCCATCCACTAAAGCACTCTCTCGAGAGTAGAGAAAAAAAAATATTTATAGCTGAATAAAAATAAAATATCGAATCACGTATTGCATGTAAACATAAACTGAAACATTAATAATTTTTAATAAATCACATGAAACATGAATCATAAAGTTTTGACATTTATCAAATAAATCATTGGGAAGTAAAGTAGCCCAAAAATAAATGCGAATACAGCATTGACCCAAATTATGAATTTTTTCATTACAAGAGTATGGTCAGTAAAGTTGAGTGGAATTATAGCTGAATGAGACAAATGTAGATGGGTCTGCGGCAGAGAGCCTTTTGGACTCTGACTTATTGTAGCTTTTTATAGCTTTTACGCCACGCGGCATCCATATGGCTGCCAAATAGATGTGGCTTCCATTTGGTGTCAATAAAAGAGCTCTAGCGGAGCCTTAGGAGGTCCTTGGTGAAGCCTTGCTCATTTGTGTCACTCGGGATAAGTCCACCAAAATTGAATCTATTTCAATAATTAGGAATCTTTAATTAAACCAAATTATTAAATAAACCTTTATGTTGTCAATAAAAAAGGTAAAAATCATCAATTCTAATTCGTTTCCCTTCCAAATATTTCACTTGAATGAGCATGCTGTTTATGAGCGATAACACGAAAAAAAAATGAAAATCTTTATCGATATTTTTGTGTGTTGTGAAATCATAACAATTTATGAAAATTTCTTTTGATTAGCGACAATATTGCTATGGAAACTGATTGAAATAACAATGAAATTCAAGTGAGATTGAGGCAGTTTTGGAATCAAATGAGTACTTTTGTTGTTGGTTTAAAGCAGAGTTAGCAGGACTCCAATGTGGAGTCCGGAATCGAAAGTCCTGCCAACTCTATTTTAAGGTATATTTGATTCAGAGTTGTCACCTTTTGGAAAGGCAACTGATTTTGCCTAAATATAGATAAACCTTGTCCTAGCGACTGGATTTGTATAAATTAAGGTGGCACCTCGATAGCTAGGCTATACCTAGATCTAAAAATCATACCTTGACAAACTAGCATAATACCAAGATAACACAAGTCGATTAATCGATCGCAATCCAGGACCAGGCAAACATAACTCTTGTCTAGTTACATTTAAATCAAATCCGGTACCAAGTCAGAGTTATGGCAACCTGTAGTCGAAAAATTGATCGATTAACCATCTTGTGCTATTAGGGATGCATCTAACAACCTTTTCGAAGTCGCATATCTTGTAACTCTGACTGTATTCATGTATATTTGTTTTACTTCATAATAAAATTCAACACAAAAGTTGCAAGTCGCCCATTAATATACCGCATGTAACGATAAATTTAATCTATAAAAAAATTTAAAAAAATTCTGCTTTTTTTTTACTGAAATTTTTTGTTTCATCTTCCAACAAATGATGATGATTATGATGTGATGAGGATGTTTGTTCATTGCAATTAGTACCAGCAGCTTCAATTTTTGTTGTATCCTTTGGGAAATTTTGTACGAGTTTTAAAAATGTTCTTAAAAGATTTTGTAAGGAAAATTTGAAATTGTATGATGATTGATGTATCCAGAAAGGATACTTGAAAAGCACAAATTGGTTAGTTGGTCAAAAATTCAACTCCAGGCTGACATGACTCTGACTTAGTGACAGATTCGGTTTGAATCCGCGAGATTCATATTGGCCTGGTGTTGGATTTTGGATCATTAAACCGATGACTTGTTCTTTTTGTCTTAAAGTCTGATTTGATGAGGAATTGTGGTTGAGACTTAATTTTTAATTCTAAATAACACTATTCCAACAACTTGCTCCAAACGAGGGTTGAACCCCTATCTTATGATTTTCGGGCTTATGCTCTTACGACTTAGCTATAGAGGTTCTTCTGAAGTTCTTAACAGAATGTCAATTTGAACTATTATTCTGCACTGAATGTTTCTAGATAGTAAATAGATCTTAACCAATAATGCGATTTTAATTTCTGACTCCATTTGATGCTTTTTTGGCATTTTTGATGCTTAAATTCCCATCTGAAAAAACTCATAGTAAACAACTGAAAATTAAATTTTGCAAATATTTCTCAGTTTTTACACGTTTTGCTAACGAGTTTCATTTAAAATACCTAATAAATTCAAAGATGTGCCATAAGTAAGCTTGTTTTTATTCCGCAGATCTGTTGAAATTTGCCAGTTGTTCAGTAAACACAAAACTATCTCACATCAATTAAGCCGTCTTAAAATTTGTCAAAACAGTCCTATAAACTGTCAAATCTTAAATATCTAATTCTATCGTCCATAAATCACCACAAAACATCACAAAAATCTGACAAAATTTCCTCAAAAAATTTAAATAAAAAAAATTAATTTTCATCATTTTCTTCTTCTCTTTACAGATTTTTGTGGATGCGGGAACAGAAACGAGAAAATCTTTTCTTTTTAATTTCTTCTTATTCATTGCACACATACTTAAAAAGTGAAATAAACATAAACACCACGTGTTGATTTGTTGAATTGTCCAAATTAATTTATTGATACGTGAAATTTTAGCTCATAAAAAAAGTCTTTATTTGTGTGTGTTAATTTGTGCAAATGTGTTAGTGAGTGTTGTGGGTAGATCTTTTATGTTAAACAAGTGTTAAAATAAATAATTGTTGGATATCCTATAAAAAAAATAATTCATAAAAAAACTCAATCAAGTTTAGAAGTCATAAAAAGTCAGTAGCCATGGGATGTGAATTGGGTAAATTAGCAAGTAGTAGTTCAAGTAAAAAAGAGATTGAGAATGGAACTGTCAGTGAGCCAGCAGCTCCGGCGCCGCCAGATCCTCGATTGCCGTTTACGGCACGTCAAAAATATACAATGGTGGCATCATGGAAAGGAATCAGTCGTGCGATAGAAACTACTGGCGTCAATATGTTTATCAAGTAAGTGTGACATGAATGAATTTTAATGAATATTAAATGACGAAAAAATATTATTGTGAATTATGAAAATCACTTAAGTGGAAAGAACACGAGGGGAAATAATATTTTTGGGGATTTAATAACAAAATTTAGAATTGAGTATTGGGGTTCATTACAGATAATTTATAGCATTTAATGTATCGATTGTCTCAGATACCTGCATACAGGGGTGTTGGACAAAATTCTTCAATTTGCTAGGGTTTATGGCTCAATATGTTGAATGGGGACTTTTGAAGGACAGAATAATTTACTTAATTCCTTGGCTTGAGCGCATTTGGTCCCATTGTCGCGCGGAGAGAACGTCTAAAGCTGGCTCTATCCTCCGATAACTTCTAAAAGTTTGGAATATTAAGGACTTAAGTATTCTTTTCTAGATACAATCCAGATTTTCAGAATCACTTATTCAGGAATTATAAGAGGTGTAGTTAAATAAGGGTTGTTGGAGTCGAAATCGAGTTGTTGAGTACCATATTCAGCTTGAAATGTTGAATATTACAGTCATTCCTTTTACCAAAAAACTTCTTCCATTTCAGATTACCTGATGCATCTCTAACTGCATTATGATCTTAAATATTCAATTTATTCCATAAACATTAACTGTGAACGACCTGTAATGTCTGTAAGCTACACTCATATATTCTTAAAGTAAATTCAATAAACTTTATGACTGACAGCAAAACTTTCCTACTTAAAAATACAAAATCTATCAGCAACAAAAATTTCATGACATCAATTAACCCAAAAATCCAGTTCAACAACTCAAAAACAATTTTTCTTTGTTAAGCTCAATTTAATTTCCATCAAAAATAAATTTTCTTACGGTTCATCAAGCACATGTGCATACTCACACATGCCCTTAATGTTCAATCAAATTAAACAGCTCCTCTTCCCACATATTTTTGTAAAGTCTTTTGCTTACTTTTTTTGAGTTGGCATCAAGATTGAGAAAGTAAAAAACAGAACAAAAACCAATTTTATGATTTGATTGTTTTTTCATACATGCACAGCATTATGTACCCCATCAAATGTCGTGTTTCCCACGCCTTCTGTTTGTTGTTGAGCTGCTTCAGTCAACTTCGATTTATCATTGAGCTATGTTAAGGAATCTACGATTATGGAAACCTATGAGTGGAAAAATGTGTACATTTTTTTATGGAATTAAGCAAGAGGGGTACCAGGAGAGCTGTTGGGGTTTCTATGGAATGATGAATATGGGCATATCCAATGGTTTTCAACTTCAGTCTTCATTTTGGAAAATAATTTCCAATTTTATAGATTTTTTTATGAAAATATCTCAAAACAACCCGACCCCACCCCTCTATTGCCCCTTCTTCTTTCAAAAAAATTTTTTGGCTACGACACTAGTTTAGGAATTCGTTCTTTTCTGCTTCTATGAACCAAAATGGTTTTCAATCCCGGGATCCCGAATACCGGGATCCCGGGATTCGGCTCGATTTTCCAATACCGAAATCCCGGGATTGAAATTTCGGTATTCCGGTATTACGGTATTGAGAAATTCTTAGGATTTTCAATTTTTTTTATTCAATATTCAAATTTAAAATTGAATTTTTTTGCAAAGAAAAAGTTTATCCTGAACTTAAATTGTTCATTAGCTCTACCTTTTGATTAAAAATTGAAAATTTTGACTAAAAAACGATTAAAAATCTTTATTCACAATTTATTCTACAATATCTTGTTGCACTTATTCAAGACTGGTACAAGACGTATACTGATCCAAAAACAAATCATCGTCGTTTTCATTTGATTAGTTATTTCTCAACTGATTAACATCAATTTTTCAGTTAATATCATTTGAGACGTTAAAATTTGTCGGGATTAGGGTTTTGAATAGCGGAACTGATTTGTATGAAATATTGATATTCAATACCGATATTGAAAAGTTTTTATTACCGGTATTGAAAATCCTAACTGGATTTAACACCGAATATGAAAGCCTGGAATCTGTCTTTACATATGAATCAATATGAACTTGAAACTTATTTAAAGTAGAGCTAAAGAAGTCAGTTTTTGAATTAGATTCATTTTTAAATGGCAATTCAACCTCAATTTAATTCAAATTTAGTTAGTTTCAGTTGTTTTGAACCGTTTTGAGCATAATTTGATACCGGATTTTGAGTAAATTATAATATCAGTATTGATCCCAGGATCCCGGGATCCCGGGATCCCGGGATTGAAAATTTCCCAATACCGTAATCCCGGGATTGAGATTTTGGTCCGGTATTGAAATCCCTAGAACCAATAGATAAATTCTACTTTTTAGCGCATTTTTGAAATTTTTTTCAAAAAGGTAGCTTAATAAGACACTTTGTTCGGTCGGTCGTTCGGTCGGCTGCTATTAAAAACTTTTTATCTAGACATCGTAGAGAGCTCGGAATGGTTTTAAAAGATCAGTTCCATAAAGTTATTGGCGCCCCGGGCATTTAAAAGTTTCAAATCAACGCATAAATACTATAATTAACAATTTTTCATTTTCATAACAACAACAACAAAAACAACAACACGTTTTTTCATTGTTTTACAGTGTTCTTCAATGTTTTTCGATGTTTTTACAGTGTTTACTGAACAATGTTTGAATTTTTTTTTACCGTTATGAGGTTAAATGTTGAAGTTCTTAAATTTTTGGAAGTTATATATGGATCTTGTGTTTTAGGTCTGGAAGTAACCTGGATCTTACTGGATCTTGTGTTTTTAGGTCAGGAAATGACCTGGATCTTACCGGATCTCATTTTGTGGGCCGGGAAGTGAACTGGATCTTACTGGATCTCGTTTCGTGGACTAGAAGAAGACCTGAATCCTACTGGATCTTGGTTTTGTGGTCTGAAAGTGACTAATTAATCAATTACTGATCGCTGGGACAAAAATGCGCTTAAGTCCCTCGATCAATAACACGAGGACTTTTGTAATTTTTTCATTATTTCTTAATACATTTACAATGAGAAAATGGAATGTCTATGGATCAGGGGTGGGCAACCTGTGTGCTATGGTATATTATTCAAATGGAGGCTATAAACTGCCTTTCCACTACATATAATTCGAAAAAGGACAGATAAAATAGTTTCTCCTACCGAGTCTCAAACCTATGAACGCTTGGTCGGTATCACAATGATAAGGTACCGAAGTATGTACCCATTCCACCATCGAGTCACCTCGACTAAAAAGAGCTAAACGAGCAATAACATCTACAATCTTTAAAGCAACACAAAATGCCTTAATCGATTTTTACTTACTAGAGATTAAAGCAAAGAACAGCGAAAAATAAATAAAATTGACAACAGCCATTGTTATATCCTTCAATACCGGAAAAGGGATTTTAACGGAACAAGACAAAACAACACAAGCTGTATAAAAATGTACTCAAATTGTTTGCTTCCTTTTTTCCAAATTAAACCCTACTAAACATGTCGAAGCGACTCTTTTCATGTCATAATTTCCTCCTTTTCCATTTTTTTGTTTTGAGTTCACTTGAATTGTCAGCTATACGACACAAATGTGTATTGTGCTTCAATAATTGAAAAAGAATTGATCCTTAAATTTGAAAAGCTGTAAGCTTTTTTCCATCAAAACAGTGGAAAGGTAGGAACGGAAGAGAAACTTTTTACATCGATTTGTGATGCTGATTGTTGGGAAATTTGTGGGAGTTGATGTCTATTTTTAGCTCAGGATGTTCTATATACTGATGTGAGTCTGTGGAAAGTTGTGTCTTTAATTTAAAGCATATGACACAGCTTATATCAGATATAGAAATATTCTGAGTCGACATCAAGTTCTGCTTCAAATTTTCAAGTCATCGAATTGGCAATTCCGACATAAATTCATATTCCAATTATTACCAACTAGAATGTAGGTGGTGCTATATAGCAACTTGTATCCATTACATCATGCTTTCCTAAAAAAAAAGATCTATGAATAAACTTTATCGCTACAGCAACGCAAAAAAAATATAAATCCATTATTCCGCATTCAGGTCACAAATTCAATATTTCATCTAACAAGATCCTTCATAGAAGATTCATTGATCCTTCATTTCATCTATGTAACATCCTTATAGTCGATTTTCATTCAACAATGAAACGACATTCCATTCAGTTTCCCATCAATTTTAAGCATCTTACCATCCATTCATATCATCCATCTATCCACGTATTCATTCATGAGTTTGCCAATTTCGTTCGTCAATCCGCCTATTTGTTGCCGAGTGACACAGTGTAGGAGGAAGAGTCAATCCGAAATTCGACCCCAGGCTGGCGCAACCTGACTTGAGATTCAGCTCGACTCTGAGCTGAAGATGGAATCATTTTAAATCTAGCGCGACTCTGACTTGGAGCTGAATTTAGTTTAGATCCTGTTGACTCTGACTTAGTGGCAAATTCATTTTAGATCCGACATGACACTGACTTGAAGCTGGATTCAGTTTAGATCCAGCTCGACTCTGACTTGGAGCTGAATTCAGTTTCGATCCAGCTCGACTATTACTTGGAGCTGAATTCAGTTTAGATCCAGCTCGACTCTGACTTGGAGCTGGATTCAGTTTAGATCCGACTCGATTCTGACTTGAAGCTGGATTCAGTTTAGATCCTGCTCGACTCTGACTTGGAGCTGGATTCAGTTTAGATCCAGCTCGACTCTGACTTGGAGCTGGATTCAGTTTAGATCCAGCTCGACTCTGACTTGGAGCTGGATTCAGTTTAGATCCAGCTCGACTCTGATTTGAAGCTAGAGTCAGGTCATGTGTCTCTCGGGATCTACATCTGTAATTCTCATCAAATCGACTTTCTTTCCTTAAAGATGTTCTAAAAATAAGAAAAGAACTTTTTTCATTTGTTGTGTACATGAGCAGCATTAGAAAGCTATTTACCAATTTTATTTTCCCTCAGTGATTTGTTGTCATAGTTAGACCTTTTTTCGTGGTTTTTTTTACCCCATTTTATTAAAAATTCTATTTTTATCATCTGTAATTGGACGGCTTTGTTGCCTTAATTAACTTAAAGTTTGTCATCCTTTTGAAATAAAATTGTTGATAAAAATTTTTGCGGTTTCGTGAAAGAATTCCTTAAAAATCAGACGAGATATTTTCTTATAAAGCATAATTTGATCTCTTGTCAATCACAATGGTATCTCGTAAATTAAATTAAATTTTCTGGGAAATTTAATAAATTAGAAAATTCTTTGTCAAGTTTTTCCTTTGTTTTGTTAATTCTTGTGTTTTTGGTTTTGGTATAGCTTTGATGAATCTTGATAAAACTGGATAAAACTAGAAATAAAAAGTTATATTCACATTCTCGCTTCAAATTCCATAAAGCTAGAAAAGAATAATTTGTGCTCTACTTTTAGTTTGAGCTATTAAAGATTTGATAAAATATTCATCATTGTTTCTAGAGAATCTTGTTTTGTTTAAACTATTTCTTTTGATGATTCCTTTCAGAATGAGAGTGTTCTGAAATTATAAATAATGAGTTGTTTTAGATTCATATTCAAAACTATACAAAAACCATTCCAAAACTGTACCATAACCCAAAAAGCATACCCCAACAGACATAAAGTATGCTCGTGATTATGCGATTATGCTTAGAAAATTGGGGATGCTCAATTATATTGACTAGCGGGCCGTTATAACCCGGAACAGAGACCTGTTCAATCGTTTTATTACCGCTCTACAGTGGATCAATAGGAACCAATCATCAATCATCATGAATTATATTGACTGAGTTATTTTGAGAAACTCTTATTTTGGCTCAAGGTCGACTTGAACCAAGCATGTGGTCATATTTCATCAAATCTGGCCAACAGCTAGATTATCGGCCATTTTTCCACTGTGCTTCTTGCGGAAAATATGTATTTCGAGTAACACTGTAAAGAATCTCATTTATCACCATAAAAAAGACTAATACAGCTGTCACGACGCTGCCAGGTCTCTTCTATATAATTTTGGCATCAACATGGAGACTTGATGAAGACCTGGAAGTTACCAACTGATTATTCCAAGCGACAGAAATGAAAAGACTAGAGCATTGACAAAGTTAGAACTTTAAGACGTGAAGTTGTCTGGAATCACCATGACGGATGACCATGACATTACCATGACAGTTGATTTCGAATAAATTCGGGATTCATTTTGCTGCAAAATGGAGCTTCCCTCTATTTGATGGTCAATTGGCATCTTCACAAATAGAGTAGAGCTTCCAAAATTCCCATTACCATCAAACTGCCCAACCTGTCAATTTTAACATTTTTTTTAAAATTGCATGAAATTTCATTAATAGCTCCTCAAACAGCTCAAACAATTAGAATTCCGTACACGTACAAACACCAAAGATAAATTATCCAAAACTTCTCTTCAACATGTCTTCCTTTTAAAGAATTTATGCTGCTTTAATTTTGCTTTTGAAATTCAAGTCATCAAAGCACTGCTCATCTGTGCTAATATTTAACATTCACGAATGTCTAATCAAAAAAGTTTGCTTCCCGTATTTTTATCATTAAAAAATATTTCCGAGAAGATTTCTGCGATGATCTGAAAATCTGTGACTTCCTTTTTCCCTTGAAATTTTCTGTTTTGAAGGCAAAACTTTTACGTGCAATTTGAGCACTTGAAAAATATTCCCTATTCTTGGAATTGTTTTGGCATCAATTTTTTTATTTTGTCGTTGAAAGCTTTGAACTTATCAGTTAAACTTCTTCAGAATCCCACGTAAAGTCACAGAAATCAATTTTCAGTCTAAAAACATAGAAAAAGAAGAGAAAAGATATGAAAAAAATCTCAAGCGCCAACAATAAAACTCGATACTTTTTTTGGAGCATTCTTATGGATCAATAAAGTATCAATTTTGAGCTTAAGATAAAGGTTTTGAGAGCTATTTGGATGACTTAAGCGCATTGTGAGGGAAAAGTCAACTTGAGTTTCTCTGGTTCGGTTAAAAATTGGATAAAAATCGATCAAAATTTGGATGAAATATTTTGTTCTGGAATTTGTGAAGTATAACATTTCATACAAATTTTAATCAATTTTTAGCTATGAAGAACTCAAGTTGGCTTCAATATCTGTCATTTTCAATGATTTCACCGAATTTCTAAAACTCTTGCAAAATATGAACGTCCTTATCCAAGTGACATAATCAAAACAGGTTCCATTACGACTATTTAAGGGCTTCATTATGGTTACTTTTAATTAAACCAATTGGCTGTTTTCATTTGAAAGCCGTGTAGCAACTGCTTGACAAGCATGAAGAAACCTTAAATAAGTCATATCGAAGCCTTTTCTAATGGTGTCACTCGGTTTAGTACCAAAACTTTTCCGCCTTATTGTGGCTTCTTAAAGTTAGCGATATGTTAGCTCCCAGTGGCAAAATGCAGTTTACGCCATAAAAATGGATCTAAATCAGTCGTCATGGTTCCGTCAGGGCAATTTTGCAGTTAACCATTTATAGGGCGACGTAGCGGTTGACGAACGAACGCATTGTCTTGTTTGGGAGCAGATTTGATTTTAAGAAATGAGTCTATGGCACTTAAACGGACATAGTCGTTACAGAGCCTGTTCAAATTTTGTCGCTCAGATTGATACTTACACTTGCAAAATTGCTTGATCCATCAGCTAGATAAACCTTTTAATTCTACTTAACTAAAAGCATGATGATACTGTGGAGCACCAACAGTCATCTAAAAATATCTCAACAATATTTCTCAATATCATGTCGATTCTTTCAAGAATCAAATATACCTTAAATTGAAGACATTTTGCAATGTCATAACTCAAATAAAAGAAAAATATTCAATCTCCTTCGAAAGTGTGTTCGAAAACGTGTGCAGAATGGAATAAGATTTCAATAATGACAAGAAAAAAAAGGAAGAAGCAGATAAGCAGCTTAGATATGAAGATTTTTGCGCGGTTCTCAGATAATTTCGTGCGTATGAAAATTTATGAAGTACTTCCAAAAAAACATTCAAATTTCTTCTTTTGGCAATGCCTTGATAAATTTTTTATTTACTCATGCTGTCAAAATATCATGTCGACCATCAATCTGCTCATGCTGTGCATCAACACCTGAGTCACTTCTTTTTATCAGACCAACAACCTTTTTAATCTGGGGTACACTGATAGATATATCATTTATCTTAATTCCTTGTTGGATAGACATTTAATCGTTTTATTCTTGATGCATTTTACGCCTTTTCTATTTTTACACTTGACATGAAATTGTTGGGACGTTTTAAATGGAAAAATAAAAATGTTTTTGCAAAAACTTTTACTTTCTTGGGAATTTAAGGTTAAAGAATAAATTTAATGGAACTTTTTTTTCTTCTTATATATAGGAAAAAGCACTCAGTCACCTTTTTCAGAAGATTTCTGTCAAAAAACTTAAGATCCATTAATCACTTAAAAGTTGGTTAAATGTTTGAATATTTGTGCTTTTTGAGGCACACAACAGTAATATGGGGATTTGTGGCATTGGGGGCTCACTATCGAGTGTGAATTCTCTTTTGTCTAGATCATAGATTTGTATCAAGAAGAAGGTTGATTGTGGTTCTCCAAAGATTGCATCTATCCCACTATTAAGCTGCTATTAGTATGAATATTATCCAATAGACACTCAAATTAAGTTGGAACTAGAAGCTGACTCAGATTTCGAGTGGAAAAATTGATTTGAAATTTTGCTTAAATCGACACTAAAGTCCACAGTATGATTTGAATCTAAAGACGTCTACAAGAAAATCAAAGCCATTTGGCAACTACTACTAATTAGCCATTATACCATAATAGCTCAAATCGGTTTATCAATCAAAAATCCGACCTTAGGCTGACATGAATCTGATTTGGTGCTAGATTTAAACCGAATCTGTAACCATGTTTACTGGATTTTGGATCGGTTAACTGACTTTTGATAGTTGGAAATATGATTCTCCTGGCTACCGTTTGGACAACATTTAAGCGTGTGCCTAATAATCTAACAGATAATCTATGATTTAGAACAACAGATTCCAACCGAGACTCGAACTCACTTTCTATGGTTTCCGGTCTCATGCTCCTACCTTTGAGCTATTGGGGGTTATTCGATTATATTGCAAAGTGCCATATCTAAATTTGGCATCTTCTGTATCTCCTTTCCTACTGCATCCTCATTGATATACCCAGGGTGTGGGTTTTTCAAAAACGACTGTTAATTTTTTTCAAAACTTCGACAATCAAATGTCGAAGAATTCGAATTTGAGACGGCCACACTCTGAATATACATATGATAATTAGGCCAAAGCTAGAATTCCGTTCCAATAATGCTGATCGGATTTTAATACTAAGTTCATGAATGTTAAATAACTTCATTCCTGAATGAAGCACTTCCCAAGACTAAAATAAATGTCTCCTCTATGATTCAATTCTTCTTCATTCTTCTTATCTCATATCAACAATAAAATAGTTTTCGTTTTATCAATGACCTTTTAGAGATATAGGTAAGCCTTATAAATCCTAATTTTACTCAATAAAAAAGAGATTATTGTTATCGGCTGAAAAATGATTTTGAAATCTAATCTGTCAAGCTAGATTTAATTGATTGGGAAATTAAATAAAAGCCTGTAATTTATTTTGTATTTAATTAAATTTTCTTATCGAAATCTTTAAAGCTTTTTAAGAAGTATTCATAATTAAATATTTGGCAATAAACATAGACAAAGTGTGAGAATTTTGAATATATTGTACCACAGAATAATAGCAAACTAGGGCACCTTGTCTGGCCCTTTTAAGCTCAAAACTATCAAAATTTGATCATAACCTACTTCAACGGCGTATTCACCAGATTGATTCAAAACCACCTACGTCCCCCTTTTTTGACAAAATCCTAACCCTCCTTAAATGTTTGCTTTTGATGTATTCTTCTCCTCCTGATCTATTTCAGGGTAGCTGCTGACCTACTTAGCTACTTGATTGTAGGAAAGTACATGACGTCGATAAGAATAACTGCTTACTTTGTTGGTCGTCCTTATTTATTTGCAGTAAATGTTCCTATGTACAGCTTAAGTTGCATTAAAAGGCTTTCCATAGGACTCTGCTGTTGGTCATACAGATTCATAACCTTCATTAGACGTCTCCTAAAATTGACTTTACTGCTTGCTGTCAGCATCTTTAAAACACGATAATAACTCGATTCCAACAAAACTGACCCCAGACAAAAGCTGGAGCTATGCCCCTTCCGGGCTAGCTGGTTATACAGATAAATTTTGCTACATGATCCCCTACATATAAAGTTATTTTAGATACTACCTTAAGCTGGCTTTATCGCTTGCCACGTGCTAATATCCAGTGCCAACTGTCTTTGATTTCCAGATTATGTTTATGGTTGTAATTAGGGTTTACAAAATTCGGTATTGAACTGCATATAATTCCAAGATCAATCCAAGGTTTCAGTACATTTTAATCCCCAGATTGAAAATTCTGAATGTGATGAAAGTTGTACCTGATAAATTAAAGATAATCTCTACCTTCCTTTCAATTACTCAATTTCGTTACACACTATGTCTTCCTGGTTTTTTAATATCTATACAAACCAAATGTCAACACAAGTTATCTCCATCCACAAATTAAATTATACGGCATTTCCTAAAATTTATTGTTATCAATATGATACAAAAAAAGGAAAGTAAACAGAATCGTTATCAAACGGTTGGTAGAATTCCCTTCGGAAATGCTTCAAGTGTTCCGTCAACTATCTCAATGATTTTTTAACGCTTTGCAAGGGTCCATATCTATAGTCATGGGAAACAATAAATCCTCTCATGATAAGATTACTGCTGAGTGTATTTGATGGAAAAAAATTCGTCAATTAAGTTCAGTCTCGAAGTAGCTATTGTGGCTATAAGATGGAAAAATTGATAAATTTCCTCATTTTTTCGGCTTTAATTCAATTGACAGTTGGAACTCCATTAAGTCCAAAAAGTCTAAAAGGTGATAGGATTGAGAGTAAAAATTGGAAGCTTAAGAATGGATTGTATGGGAATGGACAGGAACATTCAGTTCCATATTCCGATCCACCAACAACATATCGTCTACCAAACAACACCTTACCAGTAAGGTACGACATATTTCTCACAACTGATGTCCATAAATATGACTTTAACTTTTATGGACGTGTTAAAATTCAAATTCGAGCTGTGGAAACGACAGACACAGTCACACTACAATATCGGGACATGAATGTCACTAAAGTCACATTTTTAGACATGAATGGACAAGTTGTTGAGCATGATGTTCCATTTGAGTACGTAGAGCCAAGATATTATGAATTTTTAAGGATATCACTGCCAAGAATAATGGCTGTGGATGAAAAATTTGTGCTGGAAATTACATATTCAGGAATTCTAAATGAACAAGAATTTGGATTTTATCGTGCACATTATACAGATGGTGATGCTGACATTTACTATGCAGTTACACAGTTTGAAGCAACAGATGCACGTCATGCATTTCCGTGTTATGATGAGCCGGGAATAAGAACTCCATTTGGATTGGAAATTCAGCATGATAAAAGCTATAAAGCATATTCAAATATGGAAATAGTCAGTAAAACAGCTCTCGAAGGAACTGACTATGTAGTCACGAAATTTGAGGATACACCATCCATGCAAACTTACCTGCTCGCATTTCTTGTTGCTCCATTTGAGGAAGTTTCCAATAACAACACACAAGTTCCTCAAAGAATCATTGCCAAGCCATCGTCAATCAGAAATGCTGAATATGAATTCAGCTTACCGAAACTGGATCCAATATTAAAATCTTTAGAAAATCTACTCAGAATCAATTTTACATTACCGAAACTTGATCATGCTGCAATAACACAATTTGCAGCTGGTGCTATGGAAAATTGGGGACTTGTTACTTATCGTGAGATTGCGTTGCTTTATGTTCCTACTGGATATCCAGAAAGTGACGAATATTTGCAGAAGAGAATTATTACAATTATTGCCCATGAGGATGCTCATCAGTATTTTGGGAATCTTGTTGCTCCACATTGGTAATTTATATTTTTTTAATTGGATGTCATTTTTGTTACTGTCATGACTCATTAATATCATGGAAGGGACACTGCGTAGAAAAGAGCGAATATGTGGCCGAAGTTACGCCAGTCCGTGGTTTAATTACTATGCCGAGTGCGTTCCGGGTATGA
>NW_027226333.1:0-29032 GCF_022539635.2 Chironomus tepperi | reverse complement strand
TTCATAATGTTTTAATTCTCTTTACTCTTAATTAAATTCAATAATATTGAGAAGCAGAAAGAATAGAAGCACAAGATTGTTTTGTGCGCATTTTATGCAAATATTGGACAAAGCACTTTGGTAAAAAAAATATCCTAGATTTTCTTTTTAAACGATTCATGATGTGATTCCAAGCGGACAAAAATACGTTAGAATTAGTCATTAAGTGGAACTTGCCCTTAACTAGTTATAAGGTATCTCTGCCTGCTCAAGGATAAATTTTATGAAATGAATATGAACAATTTATGATTTAATTAAATAGATAATAATGGAATGTGCCAATGATATATGATGAATAGATTTTTTCATGTTTAGTCTCCAAGCTCAAATCAGTAAATGAACTAAAATTACTTTTCTAAAACTCCAATCAAAATTTCGAGTTACTAAATGAGTTAATGTAAAATGCTATACAATGCCAATTATTGCTTCTGAAATTTTACGATGAATTTTATGAATGGAGACTAGAAATAGTTTAAATATAAGGAAGATAAAAGTTCTTTTTGTCTTATTGATTCATTCAGATATCCTTTTTTGGTCCATAATTTACAGATTTTTTTGTACTGACAGTTTTATCAGTATCATCAATTGGTGCTGAAGCTAAGTTAGTCATCGATCGTCTTAATTTGTCATTATTTCCGTTTGTTGACATTTTATTAATTCTTTTAGGTGTTTGCGATTGAGATCTTTTCTGTCTTTTATTCGATTCAGTACGATTTTGGTTTTGAGTCAACCAAATCCTTCGTGCAGTTAACATGCACAAGTCTTTAAGGTTTATTAGCCAACCTCCTAATGTCTTAAATATTTCGCCCAGCGCATTATATTCATTTGGAATGATTCCTTCAACTGAACTCTCAAAATATGAGAAGAGAGGGAACCATATTCTTGTTCTTGTTGAATCGTGTGACATTAGTGCTTGATTATTGGCTAACGTATGATAGTAGAGGAATAGACGAGATGATATATAAAACGCTATGAATACCTTTAAGACAAAAAAATAAAAATATTATTAATCGATTTAAAATATAGATTTTTGATTCCTTACATCAATTGAGTAGTGTTCATGAGCCGCCAAAATGAAGAATATTCCAAACATGTTAAGTAACCATGTTATCGTGTGTAAAAAGTAAAGGTTTCTCGGTGTATCTGTAATAATAAATTATATAAAAAGGTTGAATGGATTTAAAATGTAATTTCAGTTACTTACATTCAGTAATGAAAAAGTTGAGTAATGTTAATGCAACAGTATGTCCAGAAAACATGTAATCTCCACATGTTCGGACTCCCTGAATGGACATTCCTAAACCACTCCAGATAGTGTATGCACGACTTATTCTATTAACAAGCATTTCGAATACATTAAAGTCCTCTCCATCGTCAAATTTATGGTCTGACGATTGACATTGCAGATGAGATCCTGGCACGCTTAAAGACGTAATAAGCATCGTGAAGCATCTCAACAAGAAAACTGTACCACCGAGAGCAAAAAACCTTCGCAGAAGTATCATTCTATAAATTATATAAATTGAATAAATTTCTTGATAATAAAGAATTATCATTAGTATTGTCTACCTATATTTATGGAATATTAACACGCAGACCCAAACACTAAATAGAATTGCACCTGTGACTTCGCATGCGAAAAAAGCCCAAGAAATATGAGGGACATTGTCCAAAAAGATGTCTGGGAGTGGCGGATATTTTTTAACGTCTGGAACTCTTTCATGCACCACGACCATAACAAAGGCGGTAATCCATGTAACCAAGAAAGCATAGCCTAAAAAACATAAATTAATGGATATGATGAAAATGATATTCCTTATCAAAGGTGTAAAAATAAATATAAAAAGGAGTCAATGACATAAAATTTCATATCGTCGATAATGACTGAAATAACATTGAAAATGTTGGACATTCGCATTGTTTATGGATGATGATATTTATAGATACTTGACACTACATAGGCATTTAAAAATTTCCTTTTTTTTAAAAAAAAATGACTAAAAATATGTGTACTGAATTGATGTTTTACATCTTATTTCACTAGGTGACAATGTTACTATACTTAATGAATCATACACGATAATACATTTCACAACAAAAAAATGATATCACGCAACAGCTGTATATGCTTACACTGTACATTTATTATTTAATCGTCTTATTATACTAGCTTATAGAATGCCTTAAGAATCAGTATGAGCTGTTGCGTGAGCATAGTATTATTACATTATGAATTAGCATATAATAATATTGATGATTAATGTTGAGCTTCTTAATAAATCAATGCTGTTTTCTGACTTTAATATTAAGAAAGCTTTGGGTTATCAAAAATGTTTACAGACAGCCATCAAAACAAAGAAAATATACACAACGTGCAGTATATCAGCTATCACATTCATCATTTTTGATAGTCAATAAACAATATGCAATATCTTCTTTCTTTCTTACTTTCTGTTCACACAATGAGACACCAATCTCCAATGATACTGTATGAAATGAAATTAGGAAAAGTAAGCTTAAAGACCATGAAATAAAAAAGTTTCCCAAATTGAAATAACTGTGATTTTTTGCTGATGATTCACGTGTGCCACATCATGCATTTTTTCCACAAAAAAAAAAAGAAAAGAAATGTTAACTATATGCATAAAAAGCAGCAGACGGCTTTAAATTAAAGAGTGAATTGCGTGGCACATAAAATATCATAATTAACAAAGCAAGCTTATTCATTTACTTTAAAATTCGACGTCAAATAATATTTTGCTCTAAATATAACAATCAAGGTCAAGGCTCCAATCTGAATGTTTTTATTCTGCATGCTCCCGTGATTGCCTCTCTAATTATTTGCTATTTTTTTCCATAATCATTTCAAAAACATTTGAAAGACATTCTTCCTGTATTGTATATGTATTAATAATAAATTGCACGCTGTAGGCTGTTCGGGAAGTGAGGGTCACTTTAGGAACAAATAATTTACTTAGTAACAAGAAAAGAAAGTAAAACGAAATGAATTTATCTATTGATGTCCGATGATAAACTAAAAATAAAATATAAAATCACTTTTCGATAATACTATTTTCGTAATATACAGCTAGCTTGACCTGCCTCGTGCATTAGATATTTCGAATGAGTTTATGAGACTTTTTTATGGATCATGAACGTGTACACGTATTAAATTTAATGAGTTATTACACATGATTACACAAAGATAATATTTAATTTGTCCACTCACCTAAACTCACTATCGTTTTAAAAAATTCAGGCTGAATGCATGTTGCGAAACATTTTCCGGAATTGGAACCGTCAATAGAATTTGGTGGTGAAATATCTAAATCATGTAAATGATTTCTTTCAGTCAGAATGTTATGATGATGCGGTTGAAACGTACTACGATGTTGTGAATTAGAGTTTAATAGGTTGTTAATCAGATTGCTTTGACTGTCAATTAAGCCGAGATAGACGAGACAATTTCTATTTTGTGATTGAAGTTTGTGAATAATTAATGAAAACTTCTTCAGATCACCCAAAAGGATATTATATTTTGCTTCCAATGAATACAGATCTCTCTCATTTATTAACAATAGAGTTTTTCCGTCTATTTTCTCCTCAATTACTGCACTTAAAATCTCTTTACTTTCAATTTTATCTTTGAGGAAACTTTTTACATTTTCTATTGTCCAATTTAATATATTTTCGTTCATTTTTTTGAACTGAAATTCATTTAACAAAATATCATTAACAGAAAACATTATCACTATATTATTAAACTATTTCAAATGAATTAAATTATAACATTTTTACAACACGAAACTTTTTGCTTTTTTCGCAATTTCCCTTGTAAACAATTCGGTTTCTACTGCATATATAGACTTCGCTGAAAACAAATTCTTCGTCAACTTCACCATATTTGTAAGTGCTTTACAAAAGTTAACACCTAAGAATTTTATTGGCCAAGTATTAATCAGGAACTGGAGATATATAAATTTAATTAAATCATATTTTTCTAAACAAATTTCCTTATTTTTACGGACATTTCTTTTACATGTAGTAGTGTGCTTTACTTTTTCTGAAAGGGAAATTAGTCACTAATAAAAATAAATTTGTTCCATCTTAAATTCACCTATTTCTTTGTTGTGCATAAGCTAATTGAGTGTAAATTATTACAAAATGTTTTCAAGTGGACCAAACTACAATAAGCTAAAGACGAATCTTCGTTTGGCAGTAAATCGGCTTAAATTACTTGAAAAGAAAAAAACAGAGACGAATCAAAAAGCCAGAAAGGAAATAGCAGGTATTTACGACTTAATTAATTTAATCTTGTTGACAATTCATATATCTAATTTGATTTTTAAGATTTCCTCGAGATCCAGAAGCCTGATAGGGCTAGAATTCGTGTTGAGCACATAATCAGAGAAGATGTAAGAAGAAATTTTCATAATTATTATGAGTCATCATTATAATTGTACAATTAATTACAGTATTTAGTAGAAGCTATGGAGATTCTTGAAATGTTTTGTGACTTGTTGCTAGCCAGATTTGGCTTAATCACACAGCTAAAGGAATTGGACGAAGGAATTTCGGAAGCAGTTTCAAGTATTATTTGGGTAGCTCCGCGTTTGCAAGCTGATGTTGCAGAATTAAAAATTATATCGGACATGTTAACAGCAAAGTATGGAAAGCCTTACAGTGATGCTTGTAGAGCATCCATACCACCCTCAAATGTTTCTGAAAAATTACAACATAAAATGAGCATTCAAGCACCACCTAAGCTTCTTGTTGAAAAGTATTTAATTGAAATTGCTAAAATTTTCAATATTGACTACGAGCCTGATCAATCAATAATGAAGGACGATCAAAGACCAGAAGGTTTTCTTATTGATCTTGGAGATAAAAATAATTTAAATGGAAATATTCCACAATTTCCACCAAATCCAGGTTTTATTGGATATCCTCAACCACCACAATTACCAGTTTTGCCGCAACCACCAAATATTCCATTTAATTATCCAAGTGGACCAAGTGGCCCAAGTGGTGGAGCTTCTACATCTTTTACAAACTATCCAAGTGCACCGTATAATTATAACATACCGCCTAATCCTATGCCTCAGCAACCACAACATCCTTCAATGCCTGAAAAGAAGGATTTGAATGTTAACTTTTTGAATGTAAGTAACTCTAATATTTTTTTAGTACACATTTGAGGTCATACAGGATAAACAAAAATCCTTAATTAATTTGTTCCTGTTGATTCCTGTATGATCTTAAAAGATTTTTGTTTAACTCTAACAATTATATTTAAAATCTTACACGCATGTTGCACGAATAGGAGGAAAAGAGAAATGAATCATTGCCTCCGCCTTATTCTTCTATAAGTCCAGAGGATAATGCACAGGTAAGCAAGCATATCATTAACAGTTGATTAGTCCATTAAAAATATGACATTACTAACATGCAATCATGGAAACTCATTAAATTGGTACTTTGTAAGTTTCATTCTTACTATATTTTTAAGGCTTTAAATTTTTTTGAAAGATTTGCTAATAAATATTCTGTTTTTTTTTTTAATTGCAGTTTGTTCCTAATTTGTCTATGCAACCAAAACCTGCACCACGATCAAAGGTAAATAAATAATATGAATATGTAGCTAATTATACTAATCAATTTCTTATTAATTTTAAGGTTTTGCCTGATTTGCCGAATGTTCCGTCAAATTTGCCAGATGTGCCGAGCGATAATACTCAAGATGCACCAGATGATTCTGAAATCGATTTCGATGATTTGACTAGAAGATTCGAAGAATTAAAGAAGCGACACTAATTAATTTATTCATGCTGAGAACTAATGTTGATTGTTTTTGTATCATAAAAATTATATTAAAACAGATTATACAGTTATATCTAACTTATGCTGAACTTTATGCAAAAAAAACTATAATAAAATTATGTGCTTTAAATTTCATATTTAAAATTTTTTTCTTCATTTAATTTATATTTTCGGTCTTGAAAAAGACCATTTGGGATATGCGATGAAACGTAGAAAGCAATTTACTTGGATGATGTGTATTTTGTGACGGCTTTTGTTCCTTCTGAGACAGCGTGCTTAGCCAATTCACCAGGTAAGAGTAAACGAACAGCAGTCTGGATCTCGCGACTTGTGATTGTTGAGCGTTTGTTGTAGTGAGCCAATCTTGAGGCTTCAGCAGCAATACGTTCAAAAATGTCATTGACGAAACTGTTCATGATGCTCATTGCCTTTGATGAGACACCAGTGTCTGGGTGAACTTGCTTCAAGACTTTGAAGATGTAGATTGCGTATGATTCTTTACGCTTATGACGTCTCTTCTTCTTGTCATCCTTTGAGATTGCTTTTTGTGCCTTTCCGGCTTTCTTTGCAGCTTTTCCGCTTGTTTTTGGTGGTGCCATTTTTACTTTATGAAGTGTTTTGAATAAAATTCAGAATACAACTGATTACCCTTGTTACTTTTGTCTCTCTTTATATACATTTTCTCTCTCCATGTAGCATAGGCCACGCCCCTTATTTTTCCCGCTCTAAAATTTAGTATAAATACCTGCACATTTTTCAGCACACAACTCAGTATCGAATCATCTCTGGTTCTTAAACTTTCTCGTACAAAACAAAACCAAATAATCTATTGAAAAAATGTCTGGCCGTGGTAAAGGAGGCAAAGTTAAGGCAAAGGCAAAGTCACGTTCAAACCGTGCTGGATTACAATTCCCAGTTGGTCGTATCCATCGTCTTCTCCGTAAAGGAAACTATGCTGAACGTGTTGGTGCTGGAGCTCCAGTATATTTAGCTGCCGTCATGGAATACTTGGCTGCTGAAGTTCTTGAATTGGCAGGAAATTTGGCAGGAAATGCTGCTCGTGATAACAAGAAAACAAGAATTATCCCACGTCACTTGCAATTGGCCATCCGTAATGACGAAGAATTGAACAAACTTTTATCCGGAGTAACAATCGCACAAGGTGGTGTCTTACCAAACATTCAAGCCGTCTTGTTGCCAAAGAAGACCGAATCAAAGAAAGCTTAAATTCATCAACTATATGCCTTCAAACAGCTATAAACCGTCCTTCTAAGGACGACAAATTTTAATTTCCAAAGAAAAACAAATTTTAATTTCATAACGTTAAATTAATTTCACTTTTTAGCATTTATTAAATAAAATTCATATAAAATATTATGACTTAGTCTAGGAATCCCAATAATACAATTAAAACTAATTTATGTATAGTACCTTACCAAATGCATAACATAAATTTTTATGCTTGCCTGATAGATTGCAGAGCTTGTTTTTGCAAAAAATTAACTATACATTTGATCCAATCGGGATAGTAGGTAAATATACTTAGAAGTTGTTCTTTACAATCAACTAAGTTCTGAACTAAAACATAAGAAAAACTTAACATAATCTAAAAATCAAATGAAAAATTAGATGATTGTACAAAAGTATTACCATTCTTTGCTCCTACCAGTTCCAGAGCTGACGAATATCTTGATGATGGCTTTATTGTTTGCTTATCACTAAAAATTCAATTGAATCAAATTTAAGCTTTATTTATGTTCAGATAGTACTAAATTTTGGAACATATTTTTCAAAACAATTTTTGAAATCATCAAATCCGTTAAAGTATTTAAAACTAAAAAATATGTTAATAATATTTAATAACCGTATTTTACATAATACATCAAATAAGAATTGGAAGCAGTAAATTTCGAGAAAATGGAACAACAATTAGGGATGAATATGATTAATTCAGGTACTAAAAATAAGTTAAAAGAGCTTTTATTGGTTCAATAAGAATATGCGAATAAATTAAAATAATTTTCTTTAATAATTTAAATTGCGGTCTTGAAAAAGACCATTTGATGTAAGTTGTTGATGATAATGGATTGAAGTAATTTAACCTCCGAAACCGTAGAGAGTACGTCCTTGGCGTTTCAATGCATAGACGACATCCATAGCTGTGACTGTCTTTCTCTTGGCGTGTTCAGTATAAGTGACTGCATCACGGATGACATTTTCCAAGAAAACTTTCAAGACACCACGGGTTTCTTCGTAGATCAAGCCTGAGATACGCTTGACACCACCACGACGAGCCAAACGGCGAATAGCTGGTTTTGTGATTCCTTGGATGTTATCACGAAGAACTTTACGATGACGCTTTGCGCCTCCTTTTCCTAAACCTTTTCCTCCTTTACCTCGTCCAGTCATTTTGTATTTTTAATATATTCTTACTTGTTTACACGAGAAAACGTAAAACTTGAATGATTCCAATTCATGAAATTCACTCTCTTTATATACATTCTCTCACCTTCCCCTCTCTCATCAGTTTTACACCAATTTTCTGTCATTTGAAAAAGTTTAATTAATTTTATGCACCTTAATAATTGGATCAAAACAATATGAAACTTTTTGATAACAATTCCAAATATTTAATTAATTAAATTAAATGATATTCAACAAATTGATCAAAAACTTCTCGTTTCCCCTGAATTTGTCTCTCCCCACCACATAAACACATATGCGCGCCATAGTATTCATATATAAAGGGGACTAATTTCTCGCTCTCGCATCATTTCTCGTTTGTATTTCAAATCGAAAAGTAAATCCTCAAAAATAAAATGGCTCGTACAAAGCAGACAGCTCGTAAATCAACTGGTGGAAAGGCACCACGTAAACAATTGGCAACAAAGGCTGCCCGTAAATCAGCACCAGCAACCGGAGGAGTAAAGAAGCCACATCGTTATCGTCCAGGTACAGTCGCTCTTCGTGAAATCCGTCGTTACCAAAAATCAACTGAATTGTTGATCCGTAAATTGCCATTCCAACGTCTTGTTCGTGAAATCGCTCAGGATTTCAAGACTGACTTGCGTTTCCAATCATCAGCAGTCATGGCTTTACAAGAAGCATCTGAAGCTTACCTCGTCGGTTTATTCGAAGACACAAACTTGTGTGCCATCCATGCCAAGCGTGTCACAATTATGCCAAAAGACATCCAACTTGCCCGTCGTATCCGTGGTGAACGTGCATAAATTCCTACATCATTCTACATTTATTTGAACGGTCTTTTTCAAGACCACCAAAAATATTCACATGAAAAGAAGAAATTTTTTAGTCAATTTTATGATCTCTGCAATATTTTATCATAGCAACTAGTTCCTTAAAATGGAGTCATTTTCAATATCAAGCAAAAGTCCATTGATAGCTCACTTTTCATTATGTGACGTAAAATGTTACAAAGGATGAGTGTTGTAGTCTAAGAGAACAGAAAAATTATAAACAGGAACCGTAAATTCACTGTTATGAGTTTCATAGAACGTATCTGGATACGCTGTATTGGTCAATCATTCAAATATTGTTATGTGTTGAATCTGTAACTGAGCTTTAAAAATCGTTACTTTATAGATTTAAGAATTATTAAGCGCTTTAAGTATTCTTGGTATATTGTCGCTCGATTTATGAGAAGGGATGAGTATGTAGGATTCATAATTTCACTCACAAATATGATACATATTTAGAGGTGATATCACAGAATTTTTATTAATTTAGGAAAAGCTAAAATAGAAATTGGAATTAAAAATAAATTTTTCTTTTTCGAATAACATTTTGTAGTCCTGAAAAGGACTTTTTTGAGGTGATTGCTGAATATCAGCTATTAAAGTAAAAATATTAAATTTATGCTTTCTTTGCTGCTGGTTTTTTGGCAGCTTTTGGCTTCTTCTCTGCTGCTGGTTTCTTTGCTTTTGGTGCTGCAGCCTTCTTTGGCTTGGCCTCCTTCTTGGGCTTAGCGGCTTTTGGTTTAGGTGCAGCTTTTGGTTTTGGTGCTGCCTTTTTGGCTGCAGGTTTTGCTGCTGCTGGTTTTTTTGTGGTCTTTGCAACTGGCTTCTTGATCTTTGTGGCTGAAGCAGCTTTTGGTTTCTTGGCAATTGTTTTCTTAACTACCTTCTTCTCGCCAGCTTTCTTTGGCTTGGCAGCGGCCTTCTTTGGTTTCTTCTCAGTAACCTTCTTTACAACCTTTTCTTTCTTGGCTGCTGCTGGCAATTTGAATGATCCTGATGCTCCTTTACCTTTTGTTTGCAATAATTGTCCCTTTTCAACGGATGATTTCAAGTATTTCTTGATGAATGGTGACAATTTGTCAACATCAACTTTATATTGAGCAGCAAGGAATTTCTTGATTGCCTGAACAGATGAACCACCTCGTTCCTTCAATGTCTTAACGGCATTGACAACCATTTCACTAACTGGTGGATGAGTTCTTGGTGCCTTTGGTTTCTTTGGCTTGTCGGATTTTGGTTTCTTCTCCTTCTTTGCTTTTGCTGGTGAAGCAACTGGAACTGGTGCGACTTCTACTGCTGGGTCAGACATTTTTATTTTATTTCACTTGATTTGTTTATATAAAAATAATTTTCGAATTGAAAATATTATGAGAAATACAGTAATTCAATAGTCCCTCTACTATGATATGTGAATGGAAACGAAGCCTCGCGCTCAATTTTTGTTGGAAATTTTTCCCTCGTAAACTTCTGCGTCGATCTCAAAATTTGTTAATTTTTTCGCAAACTTTCATCGAGTGACTTCAAATCTTTTTTGAATCTTATTTTAAAATGAAATTTCTCTCAAATGCTGATTTTAGAATTCCTTAATTAAATTAATAATAGCTAAAAAACAACACTTAAAGTCAAAATTTGTGAAAAATTTCGGAAATTTCTTTAATTAATTGTCAATAACTTTTGAACCAAATTGACTTTTTTCATGAGATTTTCACTCAATGAAAGTTTATTTATTGTAGATTTATAAAATTAAGTTAAAAATCTCAAAATATTAATTAACTTAACCAAAGACAGGTACCAACTAAAATAATGATGAGTACTCAGTGCTTGAAAATTTATGCGATAAAATTTTATGAATTTAACTTTAATTTAACCATGTCTTGTAAAATTTATTTAGGTGCTAAATTGTAGAAATTTGTCAATATACTTAAATTAATTTCAATTTTAACAAATTAACAGCAACATTATTAATTAAATTAATTTATAAAATTCTTCATACAAAATGTCAGATTCATACAAATTGAATAAGGTATGTCATGTAAGTGATAGAAGCTTTGTATAGGAAGGCTGAGTTTAAATTTCAAATTTACTACAAATATTTATTTCAAATCATGCTTTTTAGTTAATTTAACTTGAACTTTACATGAAAAATTTCACAATTGAGTCAAAGTTATGATTCTCGAATTTATCTATGCAAATAAAATGCGTCATCAGAAATATTCATATATCAAGAACAAAGAACAATGTCTAATATAACAAATTTAGGTAGAGCAATAAGTTAGAAATAAAATTCACATGTAGTTTAAATTTTTAAAAACATATTTATTTTAATTTTAATTTAATTAACTTTATTCTTAAAAATATTCTACTATATACAGAATCATTTATAGGTTATTTTGTAATTTTAGTAAATTTTATATTTTAAAAAAACTGGAATGAGGAGGTCTGATTTAATTAAAATTTTTCTCTTTTTATAAATTAATTTGCGGTCTTGAAAAAGACCATTTGGGATATGCGATGAAACGTAGAAAGCAATTTACTTGGATGATGTGTATTTTGTGACGGCTTTTGTTCCTTCTGAGACAGCGTGCTTAGCCAATTCACCAGGTAAGAGTAAACGAACAGCAGTCTGGATCTCGCGACTTGTGATTGTTGAGCGTTTGTTGTAGTGAGCCAATCTTGAGGCTTCAGCAGCAATACGTTCGAAGATGTCATTGACGAAACTGTTCATGATGCTCATTGCCTTTGATGAGACACCAGTGTCTGGGTGAACTTGCTTCAAGACTTTGAAGATGTAGATTGCGTATGATTCTTTACGCTTATGACGTCTCTTCTTCTTGTCATCCTTTGAGATTGCTTTTTGTGCCTTTCCGGCTTTCTTTGCAGCTTTTCCGCTTGTTTTTGGTGGTGCCATTTTTACTTTATGAAGTGTTTTGAATAAAATTCAGAATACAACTGATTACCCTTGTTACTTTTGTCTCTCTTTATATACATTTTCTCTCTCCATGTAGCATAGGCCACGCCTCTTATTTTTCCCGCTCTCAAAATTTGTATAAATACCTGCACATTTTTCAGCACACAACTCAGTATCGAATCATCTCTGGTTCTTAAACTTTCTCGTACAAAACAAAACCAAATAATCTATTGAAAAAATGTCTGGCCGTGGTAAAGGAGGCAAAGTTAAGGCAAAGGCAAAGTCACGTTCAAACCGTGCTGGATTACAATTCCCAGTTGGTCGTATCCATCGTCTTCTCCGTAAAGGAAACTATGCTGAACGTGTTGGTGCTGGAGCTCCAGTATATTTAGCTGCCGTCATGGAATACTTGGCTGCTGAAGTTCTTGAATTGGCAGGAAATGCTGCTCGTGATAACAAGAAAACAAGAATTATCCCACGTCACTTGCAATTGGCCATCCGTAATGACGAAGAATTGAACAAACTTTTATCCGGAGTAACAATCGCACAAGGTGGTGTCTTACCAAACATTCAAGCCGTCTTGTTGCCAAAGAAGACCGAATCAAAGAAAGCTTAAATTCATCAACTATATGCCTTCAAACAGCTATAAACCGTCCTTCTAAGGACGACAAATTTTAATTTCCAAAGAAAAACAAATTTTAATTTCATAACGTTAAATTAATTTCACTTTTTAGCATTTATTAAATAAAATTCATATAAAATATTATGACTTAGTCTAGGAATCCCAATAATACAATTAAAACTAATTTATATAGAGTACCTTACCAAATGCATAACATAAATGTTAATGCTTGCCTGATAGATTGTAGAGCTTGTATTTGCAAAAAACTATAATTTGATCCAATCGGGATAGTAGGTAAATATACTTAGAAGTTGTTCTTTACAATCAACTAAGTTCTGAACTAAAACATAAGAAAAACTTAACACAATCTAAAAATCAATTGAAAAATTAGATGATTGTACAAAAATATTACCATTCTTTGCTCCTACCAGTTCCAGAGCTCACGAATATCTTGATGATGGCTTTATTGTTTGCTTATCACTCACAAAAATTCAATTGAATACAATTTATGCTTTATTTATGTTCAGATAATACTAAATTTTGGAACATATTTTCCAAAACAATTTTTGAAATCATCAAATCCGTTAAAGTATTTAAAACTAAAAAATATGTTAATAATATTTAATAACCGTATTTTAATTGTTACATCAAATTTCGAGAAAATGGAACAACAATTAGGGATGAATATGATTAATTCAGGTACTAAAAATAAGGAGCTTTTATTGGTTCAATAAGAATATGCGAATAAATTAAAATAATTTTCTTTAATAATTTAAATTGCGGTCTTGAAAAAGACCATTTGATGTAAGTTGTTGATGATAATGGATTGAAGTAATTTAACCTCCGAAACCGTAGAGAGTACGTCCTTGGCGTTTCAATGCATAGACGACATCCATAGCTGTGACTGTCTTTCTCTTGGCGTGTTCAGTATAAGTGACTGCATCACGGATGACATTTTCCAAGAAAACTTTCAAGACACCACGGGTTTCTTCGTAGATCAAGCCTGAGATACGCTTGACACCACCACGACGAGCCAAACGGCGAATAGCTGGTTTTGTGATTCCTTGGATGTTATCACGAAGAACTTTACGATGACGCTTTGCGCCTCCTTTTCCTAAACCTTTTCCTCCTTTACCTCGTCCAGTCATTTTGTATTTTTAATATATTCTTACTTGTTTACACGAGAAAACGTAAAACTTGAATGATTCCAATTCATGAAATTCACTCTCTTTATATACATTCTCTCACCTTCCCCTCTCTCATCAGTTTTACATCAATTTCCTGTCATTTCAAATACTTTAATAAATTTTATGCACCTTAATAATTGGATCAAAACAATATGAAACTTTTTGATAACAATTCCAAATATTTAATTAATTAAATTAAATGATATTCAACAAATTGATCAAAAACTTCTCGTTTCCCCTGAATTTGTCTCTCCCCACCACATAAACACATATGCGCGCCATAGTATTCATATATAAAGGGGACTCATTTCTCGCTCTCGCATCATTTCTCGTTTGTATTTCAAATCGAAAAGTAAATCCTCAAAAATAAAATGGCTCGTACAAAGCAGACAGCTCGTAAATCAACTGGTGGAAAGGCACCACGTAAACAATTGGCAACAAAGGCTGCCCGTAAATCAGCACCAGCAACCGGAGGAGTAAAGAAGCCACATCGTTATCGTCCAGGTACAGTCGCTCTTCGTGAAATCCGTCGTTACCAAAAATCAACTGAATTGTTGATCCGTAAATTGCCATTCCAACGTCTTGTTCGTGAAATCGCTCAGGATTTCAAGACTGACTTGCGTTTCCAATCATCAGCAGTCATGGCTTTACAAGAAGCATCTGAAGCTTACCTCGTCGGTTTATTCGAAGACACAAACTTGTGTGCCATCCATGCCAAGCGTGTCACAATTATGCCAAAAGACATCCAACTTGCCCGTCGTATCCGTGGTGAACGTGCATAAATTCCTACATCATTCTACATTTATTTGAACGGTCTTTTTCAAGACCACCAAAAATATTCACATGAAAAGAAGAAATTTTTTAGTCAATTTTATGATCTCTGCAATATTTTATCATAGCAACTAGTTCCTTAAAATGGAGTCATTTTCAATATCAAGCAAAAGTCCATTGATAGCTCACTTTTCATTATGTGACGTAAAATGTTACAAAGGATGAGTGTTGTAGTCTAAGAGAACAGAAAAATTATAAACAGGAACCGTAAATTCACTGTTATGAGTTTCATAGAACGTATCTGGATACGTTGTATTGGTCAATCATTCAAATATTGTTATGTGTTGAATCTGTAACTGAGCTTTAAAAATCGTTACTTTTATAGATTTAAGAATTATTAAGCGCTTTAAGTATTCTTGGTATATTGTCGCTCGATTTATGAGAAGGGATGAGTATGTAGGATTCATAATTTCACTCACAAATATGATACATATTTAGAGGTGATATCACAGAATTTTTATTAATTTAGGAAAAGCTAAAATAGAAATTGGAATTAAAAATAAATTTTTCTTTTTCGAATAACATTTTGTAGTCCTGAAAAGGACTTTTTGAGGTGATTGCTGAATATCAGCTATTAAAGTATAAATATTAAATTTATGCTTTCTTTGCTGCTGGTTTTTTGGCAGCTTTTGGCTTCTTCTCTGCTGCTGGTTTCTTTGCTTTTGGTGCTGCAGCCTTCTTTGGCTTGGCCTCCTTCTTGGGCTTAGCGGCTTTTGGTTTAGGTGCAGCTTTTGGTTTTGGTGCTGCCTTTTTGGCTGCAGGTTTTGCTGCTGCTGGTTTTTTTGTGGTCTTTGCAACTGGCTTCTTGATCTTTGTGGCTGAAGCAGCTTTTGGTTTCTTGGCAATTGTTTTCTTAACTACCTTCTTCTCGCCAGCTTTCTTTGGCTTGGCAGCGGCCTTCTTTGGTTTCTTCTCAGTAACCTTCTTTACAACCTTTTCTTTCTTGGCTGCTGCTGGCAATTTGAATGATCCTGATGCTCCTTTACCTTTTGTTTGCAATAATTGTCCCTTTTCAACGGATGATTTCAAGTATTTCTTGATGAATGGTGACAATTTGTCAACATCAACTTTATATTGAGCAGCAAGGAATTTCTTGATTGCCTGAACAGATGAACCACCTCGTTCCTTCAATGTCTTAACGGCATTGACAACCATTTCACTAACTGGTGGATGAGTTCTTGGTGCCTTTGGTTTCTTTGGCTTGTCGGATTTTGGTTTCTTCTCCTTCTTTGCTTTTGCTGGTGAAGCAACTGGAACTGGTGCGACTTCTACTGCTGGGTCAGACATTTTTATTTTATTTCACTTGATTTGTTTATATAAAAATAATTTTCGAATTGAAAATATTATGAGAAATACAGTAATTCAATAGTCCCTCTACTATGATATGTGAATGGAAACGAAGCCTCGCGCTCAATTTTTGTTGGAAATTTTTCCCTCGTAAACTTCTGCGTCGATCTCAAAATTTGTTAATTTTTTCGCAAACTTTCATCGAGTGACTTCAAATCTTTTTTGAATCTTATTTTAAAATGAAATTTCTCTCAAATGCTGATTTTAGAATTCCTTAATTAAATTAATAATAGCTAAAAAACAACACTTAAAGTCAAAATTTGTGAAAAATTTCGGAAATTTCTTTAATTAATTGTCAATAACTTTTGAACCAAATTGACTTTTTTCATGAGATTTTCACTCAATGAAAGTTTATTTATTGTAGATTTATAAAATTAAGTTAAAAATCTCAAAATATTAATTAACTTAACCAAAGACAGGTACCAACTAAAATAATGATGAGTACTCAGTGCTTGAAAATTTATGCGATAAAATTTTATGAATTTAACTTTAATTTAACCATGTCTTGTAAAATTTATTTAGGTGCTAAATTGTAGAAATTTGTCAATATACTTAAATTAATTTCAATTTTAACAAATTAACAGCAACATTATTAATTAAATTAATTTATAAAATTCTTCATACAAAATGTCAGATTCATACAAATTGAATAAGGTATGTCATGTAAGTGAAAGAAGCTTTGTAAAGGAAGGCTGAGTTAAAATTTCAAATTTACTACAAATATTTATTTCAAATCATGCTTTTTAGTTAATTTAACTTGAACTTTACATGAAAAATTTCACAATTGAGTCAAAGTTATGATTCTCGAATTTATCTATGCAAATAAAATGCGTCATCAGTAATATGCATAAATCAAGAACAAAGAACAATGTCTAATAACAAATTTAGGTAGAGCAATAAGTTAGAAATAAAATTCACATGTAGTTTAAATTTTTAGAAACTTATTTATTTTAATTTTGATTTAATTAACTTTATTCTTAAAAATATTCTACTATATACAGAATCATTTATAGGTTATTTTGTAATTTTAGTAAATTTTATATTTTAAAAAAACTGGAATGAGGAGGTCTGATTTAATTAAAATTTTTCTCTTTTTATAAATTAATTTGCGGTCTTGAAAAAGACCATTTGGGATATGCGATGAAACGTAGAAAGCAATTTACTTGGATGATGTGTATTTTGTGACGGCTTTTGTTCCTTCTGAGACAGCGTGCTTAGCCAATTCACCAGGTAAGAGTAAACGAACAGCAGTCTGGATCTCGCGACTTGTGATTGTTGAGCGTTTGTTGTAGTGAGCCAATCTTGAGGCTTCAGCAGCAATACGTTCGAAGATGTCATTGACGAAACTGTTCATGATGCTCATTGCCTTTGATGAGACACCAGTGTCTGGGTGAACTTGCTTCAAGACTTTGAAGATGTAGATTGCGTATGATTCTTTACGCTTATGACGTCTCTTCTTCTTGTCATCCTTTGAGATTGCTTTTTGTGCCTTTCCGGCTTTCTTTGCAGCTTTTCCGCTTGTTTTTGGTGGTGCCATTTTTACTTTATGAAGTGTTTTGAATAAAATTCAGAATACAACTGATTACCCTTGTTACTTTTGTCTCTCTTTATATACATTTTCTCTCTCCATGTAGCATAGGCCACGCCTCTTATTTTTCCCGCTCTCAAAATTTGTATAAATACCTGCACATTTTTCAGCACACAACTCAGTATCGAATCATCTCTGGTTCTTAAACTTTCTCGTACAAAACAAAACCAAATAATCTATTGAAAAAATGTCTGGCCGTGGTAAAGGAGGCAAAGTTAAGGCAAAGGCAAAGTCACGTTCAAACCGTGCTGGATTACAATTCCCAGTTGGTCGTATCCATCGTCTTCTCCGTAAAGGAAACTATGCTGAACGTGTTGGTGCTGGAGCTCCAGTATATTTAGCTGCCGTCATGGAATACTTGGCTGCTGAAGTTCTTGAATTGGCAGGAAATGCTGCTCGTGATAACAAGAAAACAAGAATTATCCCACGTCACTTGCAATTGGCCATCCGTAATGACGAAGAATTGAACAAACTTTTATCCGGAGTAACAATCGCACAAGGTGGTGTCTTACCAAACATTCAAGCCGTCTTGTTGCCAAAGAAGACCGAATCAAAGAAAGCTTAAATTCATCAACTATATGCCTTCAAACAGCTATAAACCGTCCTTTTAAGGACGACAAATTTTAATTTCCAAAGAAAAACAAATTTTAATTTCATAACCTTAAATTAATTTCACTTTTTAGCATTATAAAATTCATATAAAATATTATGACTTAGTCTAGGAATCCCAATAATACAATTAAAACTAATTTATGTAGAGTACCTTACCAAATGCATAACATAAATGTTTATGCTTGCCTGATAGATTGCAGAGTTTTTTTTTTTTTTTCAAAAAACTATAATTAACGTACTTTGATCCAATCGGGATAGTAGGTAAATATACTTAGAAGTTGTTCTTTACAATCAACTAAGTTCTGAACTAAAACATAAGAAAAACTTAACATAATATAAAAAAAATCAATTGAAAAATTAGATGATTGTACAAAAGTATTACCATTCTTTGCTCCTCCCAGTTCCAGAGCTGACGAATATCTTTATGATGGCTATATTGTTTGCTTATCATTCACAAAAATTCAATTGAATCAAATTTATGCTTTATTTATATTCAGATAGTACTAAATTTTGGAACATATTTTCCAAAACAATTTTTGAAATCATCAAATCCGTTAAAGTATTTAAAACTAAAAAATATGTTAATAATATTTAATAACCGTATTTTAATTGTTACATCAAATAATAATTGGAAGCAGTAGAATTTCGAGAAAATGGAACAACAATTAGGGATGAATATGATTAATTCAGGTACTTAAAAATAAGGAGCTTTTATTGGTTCAATAAGAATATACGAATAAATTAAAATAATTTTCTTTAATAATTTAAATTGCGGTCTTGAAAAAGACCATTTGATGTAAGTTGTTGATGATAATGGATTGAAGTAATTTAACCTCCGAAACCGTAGAGAGTACGTCCTTGGCGTTTCAATGCATAGACGACATCCATAGCTGTGACTGTCTTTCTCTTGGCGTGTTCAGTATAAGTGACTGCATCACGGATGACATTTTCCAAGAAAACTTTCAAGACACCACGGGTTTCTTCGTAGATCAAGCCTGAGATACGCTTGACACCACCACGACGAGCCAAACGGCGAATAGCTGGTTTTGTGATTCCTTGGATGTTATCACGAAGAACTTTACGATGACGCTTTGCGCCTCCTTTTCCTAAACCTTTTCCTCCTTTACCTCGTCCAGTCATTTTGTATTTTTAATATATTCTTACTTGTTTACACGAGAAAACGTAAAACTTGAATGATTCCAATTCATGAAATTCACTCTCTTTATATACATTCTCTCACCTTCCCCTCTCTCATCAGTTTTACATCAATTTCCTGTCATTTCAAATAGTTTAATTAATTTTATGCACCTTAATACTTGGATCAAAACAATATGAAACTTTTTGATAACAATTCGAGATATTTAATTAATTAAATTAAATGATATTCAACAAATTGATCAAAAACTTCTCGTTTCCCCTGAATTTGTCTCTCCCCACCACATAAACACATATGCGCGCCATAGTAATCATATATAAAGGGGACTCATTTCTCGCTCTCGCATCATTTCTCGTTTGTATTTCAAATCGAAAAGTAAATCCTCAAAAATAAAATGGCTCGTACAAAGCAGACAGCTCGTAAATCAACTGGTGGAAAGGCACCACGTAAACAATTGGCAACAAAGGCTGCCCGTAAATCAGCACCAGCAACCGGAGGAGTAAAGAAGCCACATCGTTATCGTCCAGGTACAGTCGCTCTTCGTGAAATCCGTCGTTACCAAAAATCAACTGAATTGTTGATCCGTAAATTGCCATTCCAACGTCTTGTTCGTGAAATCGCTCAGGATTTCAAGACTGACTTGCGTTTCCAATCATCAGCAGTCATGGCTTTACAAGAAGCATCTGAAGCTTACCTCGTCGGTTTATTCGAAGACACAAACTTGTGCGCCATCCATGCCAAGCGTGTCACAATTATGCCAAAGGACATCCAACTTGCCCGTCGTATCCGTGGTGAACGTGCATAAATTCCTACATCATTCTACATTTATTTGAACGGTCTTTTTCAAGACCACCAAAAATATTCACATGAAAAGAAGAAATTTTTATTATCGATCTTTATTGTTTTAGGTAGGATTATGCTGTTTTTCATGACTAGATCAGATTTGAATTAATTAATGTTTTGAAGTTTTCAAAAAATTTACAAAGTAAGTACCTGAAATATTTAAATGCCCTACCTGCTTCTGTGATGAGCTTTCCAGTATTGATGATGATTTTTGTCTGAAATAAACAGCTAGATTAACACAACAACTTTTTCGTCTGAGATAGGTAAAGTAAGTAAAAAGAACAATATAAATTATTAAATTCATAAACAAATTTATTACAATTAAAAATATGCTGTTTTGTGTATATGCAAAAAATTCTTTTTCCATTAATAAACTTCAAATCGAAAAATATTTTCTTCAAAACTCTTCCATCGTTAAATTTTCAACATGTTTTATTATGTAACTATTCAATATTTCACACATGTGGATCACATCAAGAATGTAGATTAGTGTTTAAATGAGTACAAGTTTTTGATAAATTTTTGATTAATTCAATATCATCCACGTGCATTAAATCGAGTTTTGTGAAGGAATTTCATCACGCTTCATGTTTTTCAAAATGTGCGAGTCTGTAAAACATTTAATTTTCTAAGTCCAATTATGGAAAACTGTACTCATAAGAATATTTGATATATTTTTTTTACATGAATTCAACTGCAATCATGAATAGTTTAAGAATTAATATTAATTTTTTATATACAACTTTATAGATAGACTTTATAGACTTTTAATTTCTCAAATAGATTTTATGATATATTATTTCTATATCAGTGATTCATTTGCTTGTTGTTAAATACATACATACTCAATTTAGTATCGAAGGAGCACCGAAGCACCAAACATAAGAACATTAAATCAATGAAATAATTTACAGTAAAAATAAATCCCTGCATAGGCATGCTAGATGTAAATATTAAACATTTTTACTGGAAATGGCAAGTTGGTATTGACATATTCGTGATAATTACATGAGATATATTTTTGACTAGGTTTGGAATACTTTTTTGGTTTTTAGGTAATTCTTATAATCATAGTCATTAAATGTTCGAAGAATAAAAGGTTCTTCATTTTGGTAATATGGCAATTTTCAATAAGTTTTCCCAACTATATGAGATTCCAAGAGATTCTCTTGATTTTTGAAATTCTTAATTAATTTTTGGAAATTCGCGTTTGAGATTCAATTACTCTAAAAATCAAGCATCTTACTTTTAAACATTTCGATTTCGAGCTTATAAATTTGTAAAAAGTAACTGGTATAAATGTATGAGAATCTGGTCGAAAATTTTAAAAAGTGATATTTGGCTTATTTTAAGCAATTTTTTGCTTAATGCACAGTAAAAAATTATTCTCATGTCCAATTATAGTATTTACATCTAGCAGTATAAAATTTAATGAACAAATCGTGCAATGTGCTCCTTCATATTAATATCGTTTATGCAGAATATTTATCTTCAAATATTTCCACTGCTCACAAGTGTTTTAAACACAAACTTTTGTGCTTCCCATAAATGTAGCTCCGTTCCGCAAATGACAACAAGTAGTATTATAAAGCACGAATACTGCATGACCTTCAAAAAATCCCATAGTTTATCACAGAAAATACCTAACAAAAGCAGATGTAGAAGTGCATGAACATTGACAATTCTCCACATCCACGCTACAATAAAGAACCATGTTGACTGTTTGCAGAACATAAAATAAAAGAAATAATTAGTTTAATGTACTGAACATAAAAATGACAAAGTTACCTTCATAGCGTAATTTTGTCTAGCAAATTGTCCAGGGGTAACGTCATTTTTCTCGAGAATATCTTGATAATATGCAATATACCGATTCCATGCTGTTGAGCTAAGCAGTAAAGCTGCAGAAAAATAGCCAACTTTTCTAGCTACCTTTTTCGTCGTCACTTTGACTTTATAAATTACACCTGACTCTGATGATTTTGAGTCATTAACTGGGATGATTGATTGAAGTTGTGTATAACCACGTCTTGGAGGCTAAAATGTTGATTTTTTAATTAAATTTAAAATTAATTATGAGAAATTAAGACTCACATTATTTTTTAAAAAGCAAAACACTCCAATCATTAGTGCAATACATCCTAAACCATCACATAATCCGTCAACATAATACCCCATTGTTCCAATTTCACTTCTTTCTCCACGAATGTGTCTTTTTGCTCTTGCTACATGACCGTCTAGATCATCTAGAAAAGTCCTAACTTGAAAAAGTACGACACCAAATCGTCTGAATGATAAACTATCACTTGCAACCATTCGTCCAGCCAGAATTGCCACAAAAACATGAAAAAATGAAATCATATTTGGTGTAATCACATCATGTTTACTAAATCCAACAAGGTCATCGAATATTGTTGCCATTGGAGCAAAGATGTAATGATTTGTATGGTCCAACATCAGAGCTTTGACAGTTACATCGCATAATGGATTTATATGACAATTAATCCACGTGACATCACTATAATTTATTACAGATACTGATTCCGTTGATGAAGGTAGTGTGAGCGAGTATGATGTATTAATAAGAACACTCCGTTCAATAGGATAGTTTTGCATGCGGAGATATAAATTTACATCGAGGTAAATATAAAGGAATATCAAGAGTATTAAAAGTGTTAGCAGAAGTTTACTGATCGATGAACTTGGACCAATCATCTTTTTTTACAATGTTAAACCAATACTTTTTATGACTGTGATTTAAATTCAATATTGTTGATGTTATGTTTTTTAGTACAAAATCAGTCATGCTAATTCATGACTATTTCTTTTCTAACTTTGTATCTGTTTTAATATTCAAGGGCACATTTGCTTGTTTGAATTGTTAAAAATTCAAATTTGTCCTTTGTATAGTCCAAAATAAATCCGTGATGCTTAAATTATCATGAATTCTACTCTAAAATTAAAAAATAAATGGATTACTTTATATTGTGGATCGATATTAATAAAGAAATGTATTACTTTGATTTATTAATGATTAATAGATTTCTAACAACAAAAAGTCTTAGTAACAAGATTCATTTCCACTTCCAAAATATTCTTTTAATTTTCAAAAATATCAAATCAATTTCGACTTGTCTAATTTAATAAATCAAATTTAAAGTAATTTAATTAAATTAATAAATCAATAAAGAAAGAATTCCAAAAGTCAAGGATTTTTGCTGCTCAACTTACTTGTGACTATTTTTTAAAATTTTTTCTCTCTTATCCAAATTGCGTATTGATAATTTATTCAGAATCACTGTGTTGTGTTTAAATAGAAATTCTTTTAGATAACAATTTAATTGTTTTAATATGACATGTAGATATAGCACAATAATAATTTTGCGCTTTTTGATTTCTTCTCCTCCTTAATTTAATTACTTTCCCGGAAACTTTTTTATTTCATATTTAATTTACTTATATTTGTCGATGAATTGTAAATAGATTTCGTTTAAATAAATGGCCATATAGATAATAATTTAATATCAGTTCAGTAAAAATATAAAATATGTTTTCATTCTGAGAATGGAAAATAAATTTTTTTTTCGTTATTTGTGCGAGTGTCGACTATTGGAAAAGTTGAAGACAGTTGCGGAACTAGTGAAATTTAGAACGCGCTTCGGAACTCTATGATATGCATTTTTTCACAATTTAACGTATGTAGTATTACTCTACAATATTAAATTAATTAAGGATATATTTTTTAAAAAATTAATATCCAGCATATCCTTTAAATTATGCGAATTAGCATTAAAGTGTCATACACAAATTGTTGAAAAAACCGTTAAAAGTAAGTTGCATGGCTTTTAAATTTAAATCACGTCTCTATCCAACTTGTTAGTCGTTTGATTGTCTGTAGCTCAGTTCACAGTTTCCTACACTTGGTCAAGTCAGTCGACGAAGAGTAGAAAAATAAATGAGCAACTCATCATCGCGACGTAAAAAGAAAAAAGAGTTGTAAAAAATTTTTATTACTAATTTTTGTTGTCTAAAAAATTAGTTTATTTATCTAAAATGTGAAAAAATTTTAGTTCGCGAATTTCCGAAGTCTATGAAAGTGTTATAGAAGTGGAAAATTGCAATCATAACGAATTATAGCAAAAAGAATAAAAGTGGAAAAAAGAGAAGAAAATTTTTTCAAAACAAAAACAATTTTTTGTGAGAAAAATAAGGAAAAAATTTAACGATATTCAGTAAATGGTAATGAAAAAATAGTGATTTTTAAATTAAATTGATAAATAAAGTATTCATATCAGTGACATAATCAACTTCCCGTCATGTAAAATCACATGAGAAGGATTATTTTTATTCATTCGATGAAAATATTTTTCCACGCGCCGCACGCTTCATGAAATTTTTCGTAAAATTTTATGCCTACAAACAACAAATTTTGTATATAAAATGCTTTATATTGGCATCTAGGACATTAAAATAAGTGAAAAGTGGCAAAAATTGATTAAAAATGTACAAAAATGACAAAAATTCATATAAATGACATAGAGAGACACACATTTTGCAACAACAAATGCCAGCCCCATTTTTATTTTCTTTCGTCGCGCTCTTTCCATTTCACTTACACATTCCAAGCGCGGCTTAAAAGAGAAGAGAAAGAGAAAAGGAGAGAGAAAGAGAGAGTGAGAGAGTGAGCAAAAGAGATAGGAGAAGAATAGAAGAAAAAAAAAGTTGTAAACAACGACGTAAAATTTACGAGTGTCTAATAATTTGTGTATGCGTCACAAAAATTACAATATATGTAGAATACAAACGCACACAGTTGTACAACTAGTCAAGTGAGTGAGGTATTATTATATTCTACTAGACAACGATGAAAGACTATGAGTGAGATAGTGCAAAATTAAAGCAATAACAATTCACCACAATGTGTAGTTTTTCTTCGATGAAAATATAGGAAATATGTGCCATATACCCTTGAGAATTTTATGGTCAAATAATTTCTTTTGCTTTTTTGTATAACGTGACTAATTGAAAAACATTTCATTTTCTTCTTTTATACTGTTTTGTGTTGTGTTGTGTCGAATATATATACCAAAACGTTATTTGGTGACTTAAAAAATTCTCAAGAAAAATTTAAAGGTTTTTGATAAATAAAGAATGCATTGATAAAAGCTAATCAGCTTTTGCAACACATAAGAGAAATTATTTAGAAGTACAATTTCAATTTTTTTATCAATGGAATTTAAAAAAAGAAAAACAGCAAAACAACAACAACGTCAAAAGTATTTTTCATTCATAAAACCTCTGGGAATGGAATGTCGGATTTTTTTTTTTCACTTACTACTATGAGATGTTCAGAAGAAGAATATATGTATATGTTGTATGTATGATTTTTATTTTTGTGTCATGCAATTGTATTGGTTTAAAACGCGGCAAAGAAATTTCTATTTTTACACACGTTCATTGAACCTGCGCTTGTGTGAAACGCTTATAGGACGAAACTTTCACATATATAAATATATATGAAGAAGCATTCACAGAAAATTAATTTTGGTGTTGTTGTTCTTGCTGCAGCCACATGATGTATGTATATTATACGTTGATTTTTATTTGACTGCAGATTTTTTCCTGCTTCTTATTTTTGATTCATTTGTATTGAGCAAGAATAATTCGCGTGTGCATTGCTGATTAAAACGAATTATATTTTCAGAGCAAAGATCTAGTATGTATTAATGGGCATTAAACTTTTTTTTTTTCTGAATCAAAAATAAAGACACTCACAAAAATATTGTATGTTACATTTTTTTCTTAAAATTGCTTTTTCATCACTCAGATAAGCACTGCCCCGGTTAAATACTATGCATAGACTTTTGTAACATTAGTCATTCGTTTGATACATAAAACAACTTTAATTCACAAACAAATAGGATTACATGCGCACTTTCTTATAATATAATAATAATAATTGATAAATACTTGATCAGAATTATTATAAACAACATTTGAGGAATTGAGACTTTATATTTCTTCAATGAAATCACGGCCTTAGAATTGTTGAGTATTTATTTTAGCTTAGTTCTTATCAAAAAGATTAAAATTTTGCGACATCAACATAACGTAGATTATCTACAACTTCAGTCTTCAGCGCTCTGTTATTGAAACATTGCGTATATAAATTCTATTCTTGTTTTTAATTTTGGCTACATTGAAAAAGTGTTGTTGTAAAATCAAGCAAAACATTGTAAATCAGGTAATTCCGCGGAAAATAATGTCAAATTTTACAATAGTAAATGTTTTTAAACTAATTTTTTGTGTGCTTACTTTTTCTCTACATCACTTAGTTCCAAGGGGGAAAAATAAGACTATAGTCACACAAAATACGTCATGTACTCATGTGCTTCATACTGATCACACATTTCTTATTATTGAATAAGTCAATTTTACAGTAAGACACAAAATATATCCAGTGATAACGTATCGCGTAGAGAAACACTCTAATTAAATATTTTAACTTCAAAATTTTTCAGATATAATAAGTGTTTTTTTTTTTTTGATACTGAATTGAATGGCTATTTAAAAGGAAATTTCATTAAATCCTTTGAATTTTGTGCAAGTGCATGTGGAACTAACTAGTTATGAATCAAAAAGTTATTATGACTCACTTGGTTTTGTTTATTGTAAAGTTTGTATAATTTCACTTTGTGAAAATATTGCTTACTCGAAACTTTAAATGGCTATTGTTACAAAATATTATTATTTTCCAAAAATAAAATTCAACAACCTCGAATCAAATGTAATACTTATTAATCATTAGATTTCACCATCAATTTTAATATATGTTGATATTTAAAGTATAATTTGCGATCTATTTTTTAAATCAAAATTTGCCCCCATTGCTAATAATTGTGTCCATTAGATCCCCATTTCAAATCTGATTAATAATTTCAATAAAGTTAATCAGTAAATTAAAAAGATGCAATAGAATGTAAATTCTACAAAAACACCAGAGCCAACGAATGAGAAAAAGTAATATTTGTCAGCTTCTATAAAAATTATGTATATTCATAATGTGATACTTGGTTTGAGTGACACGTTGAAAGAAGCTTATCAAAACTATTTTATTATTTTCAAATTGGAACCTGCATCGTGTGGCGTATCATATGATGAACAAATTGGGACCTTCTATTTGTGTGGCTCAGGATTGGCTCCTAATTAAATAACTTGTAAGGCACTGCATTAATGATATAACCTGTCCATACATATCTGCGCATTTATTTTAAAAATAAATACAAAGTAAACTCAATAATGCATGATCATCCCTTATTTACATTTGAGTAATACATAAATTAAATAATAACTTCATAATATTTAAATTATTAAATACACTTTTGATTATGTATACATAAATCATCTCATTACTTTTTTACAGGTATATTGTGTCTCAGTAGTGAATTTTTTTTTATTCATTCTCCTTCTCTCGCACACAGAAAATTTTTTTTCTCACGAGAACATTTTTGTTTTCTTATTATTGCGACGTAAAACATTTTTCTTCCTTTCAAACTCTTTTTTTATATATCAAATCGTAGTGATGATAAATGATACAAAAAAAATCAAAACAATAATAGAATTTGCCATTTAAGAGTAAAAAGAGTAGTAATAGATATTTTTAAAAATGACTAATGTCCCAAAAAGTGATTAACGAACAAATTATATCAAGAGTAGATATTGGTTTTTAGTGGAGTGCATTTTGAAAAAGTATTATTGTAAAAATTCAATTTATTTTCATGAAAAAAAAAAAAATCTCACAATCGTCCCAAAAAAACAGAAATGAAAATTGTGCTTCGAGACGATTGCAGATCAGATTCAATTAAAAACTGAATACAGCGTGGGCTGCACATGGTCATTCTCGAGATTGTTTTCTGTGCTGTTCTCCCTTCAAAATAAATAAATTTAATCAAATTTCTTCAATTGATTGATATAATTCTGAATTTTAATTGCTTGAAAATGTCAACAATTTGTATCAATCAATTTAAAGAATGTGTTCAGAATATAATTTAAAAAAAAAAGTCTGTCTGAGGAGCTTCGCACGAGCCCTTTATTCTGTAATCACGTGTAAAACTATACATTTTGTAATTTTTCCTTGCACTTCTATAAAAACAACAGTAATTGCCATGTGAATTAAAAAATGCGTTTTAATTATGACTAGGATGTTAATACTTATTGAAGAAAAAAAAAATACAATGAATCTATTTTAAAATCTTGTTTTTATTTTTTATTATTTCAAAATCTATCTGTACACAAACTAAATATATATAGACATAAAAAAAATCGTCGTGTCAAGTCATTTCCATTCGGATGAAAAATATAGAAGTATAATCATTTGCTCGGAATGACAACCCTCAATGTATTAAATTTTCTTGTCGTATATTCTCGAAAGATATATATATAAGATCAAAACGAATACATATTTTCAATCTTTGCATGGCTAAGGTCATGATCTCATATCATAAATTACGCTACTCACCCAATCAATCTCTAATATTGACAAATTGATTGCGCTATAGTTCTGAATATTTAAAGCGCACAACAATAAGTGAATGTTTTGTATTTGAGCTTACTGCCACATGTGTAATTAAATAGCGCATTTAGAATTAGATATTATAATGACGCATATAATGAACTAAATTAAACAGTGATATGAATTCTTAATTAACAATTTATCATACAAAAAACCTTAAATTAAGTAGAAACTTGTGACTCAATAATATATGGACAAATTGTTGTCTCTCGATTAACAATTTAATGAGAAAAGTTGATATATATATTCA
>NW_027226332.1:0-29235 GCF_022539635.2 Chironomus tepperi | reverse complement strand
TAATTTCATTTCCGATGGTATTACTTGTGCTTTTTATTAGCTTGAATTAAGTTTTCATGACTAAAATAAATTTTCAAGTTTGCTAGGTCACATTTTTTTATTTCTTAGGCTTAAATCATCTTCATGCCTCATTCATTGTATACACCTTGTAATTATTAACGATTTTTATTTATGTATTTATTTTATAATAAATGACCAAAGTACATGGAACAAATATATAATTATGACAATCTGTCTTTTGATGAATTCTTGATTCTTTTACTGTGATTTTACAATGAAAACAATTTTTAGCCACATAGGTTTGTGAATTACGAAGCACAATTTGATATAATCGATCGATTACTTTTATATTAAGTCTATGGAAGTCGCTGTTTATTATTAGTATGCGAGGTGGAAATAAATTAAAGCTACTTACGCCATAGAATGTAATGTAATAGCCGAAATTATGTTTTTGTTAGTGACATTGAATTTTTATTGGATTTTCAAAATTCAGATGATTTTTAACGGTTTTTTGAGATTTGAATTTTTAGTACTAAAGTTGCTCAAATTTTTCTTTGTTTACAAAGGTTTTAAGGACTAAAATTATAATTTCAAAGTGTTTTTAAGCTTCTAAGAATGGATCAAGCATTTGAGATTCGCCAGTGGCATTGTTATTTGCTATATTAAAGCGAATAAGGTGAGGCAATAGCTTAAATTAAGCTCAAAACTCATTTTTATCAAAAATCAATAATTCAGTACTAAATTTTATCAATTTCTTAGAAATCGATGTCGACTTGAATTTTTCGATTTCAAGCCCCCTGCAATTTCATCACACATATAACACATGCCAAATGGTTGTCGATCATACAACCAGAAAACAATTTGATTACACCTTTCATGTCTTGAAAGCTTACATATTAATTTAATTTTTTAATTTTTATATTTCAATTTATATATTTTCAGTGCTGATTACCGATTCGACATGTCATAATACTCCAACTATAAGGAATTTATTTAATACTATTTAACCATAATGATTGTTATTCAAAATGATGAGTCTTTCATCGTGAGAATGAAATCGCTGCCATTTTTAATCCGAAACGTGACCAGTTGTGGTGACTGATCGCCAAATAATGACCCTCACGCTAGGAAATTTGAATCAAATTATTCATTCAGACTCAATCACGAGTAGTCAACATGATGGTGCCGAAAAGTCTTACAGGTGTTATAATTGGTGATCATTCTGATCATCATCATCATCAGTTTAACTCATTAACACAAATTCATTCGAATATACTTCCAAGATCTGTCTCCGATGAGAATGAAAAGCCGAAAGGATGTAGAGGGTCATGTTGTTCGGAATTGGCTCAGAAGGTTAGGATTCTTATTGGGATATAACATATTTCTAATTCCGATCATTACAGATGTATCTAGGAGTTTGTGTAACAATCCTTATAACATTCTTTTGGGTCGGAACAACGCATTGCTTCAAATTTCTGTTCTTACCATCAACAAAACTTCATCACTCATTATCGTCAACATTTCGGAGTAGCAATACGATGCATCATCACACAACCTCATCTGTATTAAAAACATTAGCATTACCGTACCAAACATTCCAAGACCATACGAAAATTCTACCACAAAAACCTCAAAAGTGAGATTGTCATTTCAATGAAACCGATCCAATGCAATTTCGTGCACCATTTTTTGCATCATGGTTCTTGACGAACTTTGTAATTTTATTCTTTCCAATCTATCTGATGTTTCGTGGCATTGCGCAAAATGTGGAGCAAATACTGAGACATTTGGTGATATTTCTTGAGAGGTTTTCGAGAGAGAGGATATACTGGATTCGGACGATACATTTACCGGTGCATTTCATTTTGTATCCTGTGGGTTGCATCCACTTATCTTATATGGCGGTCACTTCTGAGTCCTTTATTCAACTGACGTTATCGTACTGTTTGCCACAAATGTTGCGTCTGTATATTTATTATCATGGGTGATACTTCATGAGCAATGTTCGTGGAGGGTGAGTGAATTAATTAAACATAAAATTTACTTACCGTCATGTATAATTTTAAAAATTTCGTGCATGCATATTTAATTTGTGAAAAATTATTCAGATTGTTGCAGTTATACTTGTCGACACGGGAATCGCATTACTCGCGTATATGGATGGAATTAATGATAGTAAGACACTCGCAAGTGTTGTGTTCTCGACAATTGCCGGTGCTGGTTATGCTGTGTTTCGTGTCATGTTTCGGAAAATGATGGGTGATCCGCAACCAATTGAGCTATTGCATTTACATTCACAGTTATCGGATTTATTAATTTAATTTTATTATGGCCAAATTGCCGATCCTTTACTTCTCTGAGAATGAAACGATTCCTACTGATTTATTACTCATGATTACTCTATTAATAGCAAGGTAAATGCACTAATTTATGTAAATTTAACTAACATTACTAATGAGAATCTTTACAGTGCTTTCCTGCTATGTTTCACATGCTAACACAACCTTTAGTTAGCGGAGCTGTTACGTACACAATGTTCGTAACATTAGGACTCATTACAAGCGTGCCCGTTTCAGCATGTAATAATCACATTCATAATTTATTCAAAATCCTTGATTAGCATATCCTTCTTCCTTATTTCTTCTTGTTTTATATGTGCAGCATTGGACATTTTGCTATATGGTAACATCCTCATACATAAATATTCAGATTTAAGATCAAAATTTGAGATTTTAGCTTTAGGGTTGCTTATCTCAGTTTTATGATGGGGTTGAGTTTTGAAAGGGTTGTGGCTGCTTTTGATGCTTATTATTGGGATTTGGAGTGTTGGTATGCATCGGATTAAATAAATCGTTGGATTGATCTTCGGGTTTAAATAAATCTTAGGATTTATTGTTGGATTTAGTAAACGTTACGTCTTCAGAAATGTATAACACTTGCAGCTTGCTTCCCACAGACATCCAAACCTCAAAAATCAATATTAATAATCTCAATCTCTACTTCCTCTAGGTGCACAATTCGCTGGAATGAAGCTTGGTGGCATAATATTAATATCTGTTGGATTCTTCTTAGTCATGTTTCCAAATAACTGGCCAGACTACATTACACGGCTGTTAAGGTTTGTGAAAAATCTCAATAAATTTATAAAAAATAATTTTGATGATTTGAAGCTTTTTCCAACTCAGTGGACCAAAATAAATCAAAATTATTTAAAAGATTTTCCTAAAAAAATTGAATTTTTTTTTTTACATTAATTTTATTAACTTTTAATTCATCATTTCCATTTTATTCATCTTAAAATTATACAAGATAAATTAACGAACTGGATAAAAATTCATAAAATTCCTAAACAGAAAATCTGGTCGATATTTATTGCGTCGAAAACCATCAATGTTAAGGTGCCTTTATGACCACGAATATCATCATTCGGTATGCAACATATCAAATAAATTAATAACGAAAAATATACTAAGATTGACAATCCAGAACAAAAAAATAACAATCTTTCAAGCATTTCACAATTAATTCTTTTAATTGGCATAGCATTTGTTATCGTTTTACGTAGAAGATTATTTAAATGTATCTATTTACTGAGCTTTTATCACTTAAAAGCTCTCTGTCTCTCTTAAATCTTCCTAATAGACGGGTGATTCCACTGGACGAAAATCGTTCGATATCAAAAAACTAGTAGATGCAAAAGTTTATGAAAAAGTCTTGGAACAGACCTTAAAACTTTCACTTACGTAGAAAAGCTTTATCATTTTTGGGAAGAGTAATATCAAGGACTGGTTGGTCTAGGTCTGGTCGAAACGTCAAATTAGATGATTTAATCCTCAGAATTGGGTAAACCTGAACATCTCCCACGATATACCCAATATACCGTGGGTACTCAGGTTTCCCACCACTGAGTTAGCTTCCTTAGAATCATCTCTACAGGCAAAGCTCGAAGTCGACTTGTCCAAACAAAATTCAAGTCAACTTCCAGCTTGCAGACAATGAGCATTCTTTCCTAAATGATTGTGTTCATGAGTATACTCAATTAATAAAATTGAGCATGAGCATGCTCCTTGTCTGTTCGGGGCTCATGTTTTGATTCTTAATTTTCAACGACTCTTGGAACTTTGAATTATCTTTTGATCAATTTGTAAGCAAAAGCTTTTGACAGCAAAAATTTGTAGAAAAAGTATAAAATTGTGCTTAACATGACAAGTAGATAGTCTATTCATCATTACGTGAATCACTATAATCAATACAACAGATATCCATCACTAAATAGCATTACTTTGTCAAAAATGAATTTTTGAACTTCAAAAAAAAAATTGAACATATTTTTTAAATTTCATTTTACCGTTAAAAAGCTTCAATTTGAACACTCCAAATTTTCGACCGGACCAAATAAAAAAAATATAAAACTTTAAAAAATTTTAAATCATTCCTTCATAAATGCGCATGTTATAATTTATATCCAATTTAATTACCTAATGCTAAATTTACATAAATCCTTTTTTGAAAGAATATTTGTTGGGTAATCATTTTTTTAATTCCATAAGCAGCTTTAAAAGTTGTAATTAGAATAGTTTTGAAACTTGTTTTGAAGTGAAAGCTCTAAAGCACGTGGAATCGCCTAAAATTGAAATTTGACACATCTATTTTATTGTTTATTCTCTATATTCTCTTCTCAATGCATTTGCACAATATTATTTTGTGTTTATTTCCCCAAAAATCTAAAAACTTTTTCAGAATTCTTTTCGTTTCGTACCCCTTTTTGATATTCCTATAAACAAGCTTGTCCAACCTTTAAATCAAAGTATATTGATGAGTGGAATAAGAGCACATAGAATCTATGCTATCTACAACTTAAGTCGTTTTGGGATATGCTCACAAATTTTAAATAATTCCATTTTAAGTAGATTGAAGTCGATTTGCTTCTTCTCGTTTCTTAATTGTTTTTATTATAAAAAGCTCCTATCCAATTTGGTAACTTAAATGTAGTTTGCTGAAAATTTTATTACTATTTATTTTTATTAATTATATTGGATGACTTTTTTTATTTGTATGATTGATTGCTGCTGTGGACAGAAGTGTTGAATGTTTTATGAGCTTTTATGAAAGCTTGAAAAGCTCAAATAGCTTTTAAAAGCTCAAAATTTTGAATTTGCTATTTGAACTTCGAGAAAGTTCAAATTTAAATTCAAGTTTAAACTTTAAATTTGAACTTACTAAAAAGTTTGAACTTTGAACTTGATGTTACGAAAAATTTAAACTTTGAAATTGAATTTAAAAAAAAAAAATATAAACAATCAATTCAAAGTTTAGTAAAATTTTGAAATTTAAAATTTTAACTCAATAAAAACTTGAACTTTTACCTTAAATTTTCCAAAAATTTGGATTTTTTTTTTTAAATTTGAGCTTAAATGTTGAATTTGAACTTTAATTTTTAATTTGATCTTGATCCAAATTCGAACTTTGAATTTGAACTTAAAAATTTTGAATTTGAACTTACTTAAAGTTGAAATTTGAACTTAAGTTCTGAAAGCTTTTCAAAAAATTATTTCATCTGATTTAAATCTTAGTACTAAATTAACCCACAACAATTCTGTCCATAGCAACAAAAAACTTAAAAATTAGCATTTCCTTTAGTTCTAAAACAATAATATTAATGTCCGAGGATATCGTAAACAAAAAGACAAATATCCACAAAATATCTTTTTCAATTTTATATTTACAGAAATTTGATTTTGTTAGGCCACAGTGCGAGGTGAGTTTATTTAATTAGAATTAGAATTTTGGTCATGTAGAAGTTTTGTTGATTTTATTAAGAATTTTCTTGAATTTGCAATAATTTTTTATTTTTATTGTGGTTTGTTTTGAACTTTTGCAAGTTTATTGATCTCACACGATTGTCGATGCTATATTTAACTTTAACTATTAATAACGCGATAAAGCACAGATGTTCATCAATTTTTTATAATGCCTTAAGGAATTTGTTTTAGGCTGATCACGTGTGATCTTCACGCTTCAATCATTGATGATATTAAGCTTATATACATGCAATATATATTCAGCATATGAAACGGAACTGCTTGTCGTCATGGAACAACTTTTGTGCCAAAAAAATTCTTTGTTTGATTTAATTAATGCCATGTGCTGGACAGCAAAAAGCTTGCATTAAAAATTTATTGTTTACAGCTATCGATAAATTTCAATTTGGCAAGGGAAGCCATGAGATGAGCATATTGCTTCTTTACTGGAAGTTGGCTTTGTAAATATTGTGGAAAAATGTGCCAAGTAATGGTGATAAATATGGAGCAAATTCGGGGGTATTACTGGCATTACAAGCAGAAGACGAGTTGTGAGGCTGCCAGATGTTAATGGAAGCATTGCTTAGTTCGGTGGCTTTAATTGTGATCCATGGCATCACTTAGATGGCGTCTGAAGCTGAGTCTATGTCTTTGACTTTAAAATGTCAATTTACAATAGTCTTTTTAGCCATCTACAAGCCTAAATGGTTATTGAAAGATAATAAATGAGAAATTAACGGTTAAAAATTTGAAAATTACAAAAAATGATGCAGCGCAATTAAAGATGCAAAAATTTAAATTAATTTTGGTCGTTTTCATTCAAACTTTGAAAACCCGTTAAATTTTGAAGATATTTTTTTTTCCAAGATTCATTGCTGAATATTTTCCCATCCGTAATATCATCAATGATCAATACATAAAGCATCAGAATTTTAAAGCATATTTTGTCAATAAGTGATCGATTCATGAATTTTTGACCTAAAATTACTAGAGTTTTTGATCATGTGTTTGAAGAATTTTTTTGCACATCTGCATAGAAAATGAGTTGAATAATTTTTAAATTCATAATTTTTACGAATGAGTTCAATTTTGGTTCGTCAAGAAAAATTTAATTAAAAAAATTTAGTTATTTAAAAAAGTTCAAACTGGAAATTTCTTGTGAATTTCCGAGCAATTCGAAATGAATTTGTGAATTTATTAATTTTACCTTTGCCTACTTTATCAATTTTGAAATTTTTTTCCGAGATTCATTGCTGAATATTTTGCCATCCGTAATATCATCAATGATCAATACATAAAGCATCAGAATTGCTTATGATGTCTAATATTTTTCCAGTGGGTAAGTGAAGATCGATGGGTCATATGACATTTTTGACCTAACAAATGTGATAGAGTTGCTGTTGATGTTCATGTCCTAACCAGAGAATCAAATGTTTGCACTTCGTGTCGATAGAAAATTTAAGTTGAATCGATTTTTAAGTTCATAATTTTTACGATTGAAGTTCAATTTTTGTCTGAGTTCAAGATTTTCAAAATCAATTAACAAATTTCTAATTGTTAAACAAAGATTTCAACTGGAAATTTCTTGAGCTTTGTCGAAAGCAATTCGAAATGCTTTTGTGAATTTAGTTAATTTTACGTTTGCATTACTTTATTCATTTTATTAGTTAAAATTGAAGAATTTTTACACCAAAAAAGCCTTTTTTTGAAATGAAAATTAATTATTATAATCACACATTGTCACGTACTGAATGTCTGTCTCTTTTTCTTTTATTATTGTCGATGTCTATTTGGATGTTGCGTTTATTGGCAATTTTTGCTTTTATCGTTTAATTTTGTCTCTTTTAGATGGAGTCATTCAAGAAACGAGAATCACATTTTTACGGGCCCAATAGATTACAGAACAGGTGAGTTGACAGAGCAAGAGCACTTTTGAGCATAACTGGTAATTTTAACACTTTTAAATGTGGATTTAAAAGCTAAGTTCAATTTTGACCGTTAAATTTAAATTTAAACACTTTTTTTGAACTTGGAGCAAATTTGAATTTTTGGTTTAACGGTTTTTGTACTAATTTTATTTGGTTTTAACTTTGAAGGCATTATCTTCACATTAAGGCAATGATGAGCAATCTGTGTATCGTGGCACATCAGTCATTGTCCAACACTGCATTAGAGCTTAAATTAATGGATTTCTGCCTCTAATCTTACCAATTATACGTAGAAACTTTCTATTTTGAACTTTCTGTTCTAAATTTTGACCGTTAAAATTTATCTGAATAGGGCATTATCGACATGTGAGAGATTTTGCAGTTTGCTTTTCGACACATTTTTTCTCTGAGCTAATTGCACATTTTGCAATTTAAATCCAAATTTAACGGTTTTTGGACTATTTTTCCAAATTTGCATCAATTTTCTAATTCTTCAATTTTATCCTCCAGGTTACATTCGTTCTCACACAGGCAGATGATCAGAGGAGAGTTCATTGTGTGTGATTAAGTCAGAAAATAGGAGATTCGATTTATTCAAGGCGAAGTCTATTGTTGAAGTGTCTCCATGATAAGCGATATGTGTCGGTTTATCGGGAAAAAGAATAACAACTGCGTGTTATGAAACTAGTAATGATAACTTTCAAACGAATTTCGAGTTAAATAATTACTGTATTTCCTACTTATCAACTAATCGTAATTGTTTGTAGGAAATTGGAAAGTTCAAAAATCTTGTTTCGAACAGAATGAGCATTCCAGATAAGGAATTTATAACCCATTTTTGGTGTCTTGGAAATTGAAGCAGAACTGCATAATGTGCAGTACCCGTTGCTCGTTACTGTTAATGCTTTTAAGATCGTTAATTAATCTCTTAAGGAGAATGCAATGTTTGTTGGATATTTGGTATATCCATAAGTTGGTTTGTCAGATCAGGTTATCGGGGACTATTGTGACTCTTTGAAATTGGAAGCACTCACTTTTGGTCTCTTGAATAAAACAATCTGTTCTGGTATTTGAAGAAATGAATTGGACAATGCATTCTTCGTTCTGGAGTAGTCGCTGGACTGGTGCTTTTGGCTGAATCTTGGCTAATTTTTGGATTTCAGCTCAAATGAGCTTCACACCCTCTGTGGTTGGCAGCGTGATCGCCCCGACAATTGCAGCACTTCGGGGAACCTTCTCTGGTTTTTCTCGAAAATTCACCTATTGGGTGATCTTCGGTACATTTGATGCATTTTTGAGTTAATTTTGCAAGGTTTTGTGACTGCATTGATATTCCCCCAACGTCTTTTTGGCAATTTCTAGTAAAATACGTATTTTTCCATATCCTCACTTATTATTCAATAGAATACACTAGCATTATGTGTGGTAGTTGATAAACTTCTCATTTAAGGCTTTTAAAATGATTTTTTTATCAAATATTGAACTGCACAAAATTTGTGTCGAGTCATTGTTGACTAATTTGAAAATTGGTTTTTGTGACAGCTTAAGCTTGTTACATAATTCTCTGAGTTTGGTCAGGCTGGATTTGACGATTATTGGCTTATGTGCCTTGATGGGGTTGGGATCCAAAGCTTGTTTTTGGACTTGGTCTTGAGATTTTTGGACTTGGCCTTGAGATTTTTGGTTAGCTTGAATTTTGACCTTTTTTTGGATTAACTTAATCCTAGGATTTATTTTTTAATACTGAAAATTTAGAAAAATTCAAATTCAAATTTTTGAAAAATTCTAAAAAAAAAACTCCGTCGGAAGCCTTGCAGAATTAATTAAAAACGGTTATAAATATTTACGATAGTACTATGTATCTAAAGTTTAACTTCTCTGTTAATAGACAATGTTTAGGCATCTTTTACAAAATACGAAATAACTTACAAATAATGGATGTTATATATCTTAAGATCTGAAAATTCGAGATGTTTTATTAATGTTATACAACAACAAAAAATTTAAAGACACAATCATTTATTCAATTATTCTTCTTTTTTTGCATCAAATTCTTTATTGAATGAATCTCAATGAAAAAAAAAAATAAAAAATTTCCAAAATGTTATGTGGAAAAAAGTGAGTTTTTTTGGTCTAGCTTCATATGCTCAGCACATACTGTTGTGATTTTACTGGTATGCTGTCTGTTTGATTGGCACCTGCCAGAATACCATGCTTCTTCTTCATGTGAGCTACGTATGTACGCTTTTGTTTGAACTTTTGATGACAGTCATCACATTTGTGGACGTTTCCACATTCTTTCAGGTGGGTTTTGAGGTACTTAAATTCTGTGGATTAAAATTGAAAGTGATTAGTGATGTTATTACAGTTGCAGAGAAGTTATGGCTGAATTTAGTGTCAGAAATTGAAATTCAAGGTTTAAGTCCAAGGATTAAAATCGGGATTAACTAAATCCTAGGATTTAAACTAAATTCAGTCTGTCTAGCATGCCTACCTATATATCGTACATTGCATCGTGGACAGAAATATCTAACATTTCCCTTAAAGTCAATTCCTCTCGTTTCCGCTTCTAAAATACTTTCACTCTTATTATCTACTTTTGAATCAGTCAATGTCATCGAATATACATCTGAGGGCAATTCCTGAACTTCTATCACATTGTTCAAAACAACATCATTGTTTTCATATTTTACAGTCTCGGCTGAAAGTGAAGAAGAAATGATTTAAATAAAGATAGACTTTTTTGTGGACTAATTTACGGAACATTACGAGACATTTAAGATCTACGGTACAAAAGATATTTTTCTACTGATTTTAAAAGGAACAAATATTTGTCAATTTGACAGAAGCCTTTCGTCGTTATGTCTTACCAATTTACATGCTAAGAGAATAAGTAATTAATGTCTACGATTTACGGAAGCACTTTAAACCCTTTTTTGATAAAGAGATTCTAAAAGCAAAAATATCTGATAAATCCTACAATAAATTGAATTCTTAGGTGCTGACCGGAATAACTCCATCTATGTCTACTTTATTATTATTATGGCTATTAGTATAATTAATTTCTATGGTTTCTAAGATTGAAATTGAAGGGATCAATATGTTTGGATAATTAGAATCCAAGGTGTGGACACTGGAATGTTGAGTGAGCAAAGCAACATAATGTTGTATGACACAAGGACACTGATACCACTGCTACGTTGACGTGACAAAATATAAGTTGACTAACGGCGTTGTGACAGCTGTTCTTGGCTTATTTTGACGATGAAGTTGTCGCTCGAATTCTCCTTGATTGGGATCATTAACTGGATATGCTGATCTCTAAGTCAACTCGGACATTGGTCTTGAAGGTCGTTCATCTATAATCTGATGAGATTTGACGTATAGTGACGTAACATGGCAACGCAACAGTATTTTGAAGTTTTATCATCAACACGGCGACATAAAAGTTGCGCAACATTGTCCTTGTTGCTATGTTGTATTGCTCAGGATAGGTTGACGATCTCTAAGCCTTTTGATTGAACAATCTTCAAGCTACTGACTTATATTGATGATCATTATACTCCAAATCAATTCCATCAGTGTCCACACCTCAGATTCAGATCTGTCTGCAGACACAACAAAAAGACATGAACTAAAAATGAGGAAATTTGCATTTTTTTATGATTGCTTTATTAATAGTAAAAATGAACAAAAAAAAAATTAAAATCATTTTTGGCGTTTGCAGATTAATTACTTACTAATTTTTGGCATGAAAGAAATATTATTAAGTTTTTTTGTGTAAAATATAAAATAATTTCTTCCTTGTTACAACTCACGAACACATAAATTTTTTTATAATTCTTAAAATTTAAATTATTCTCTATTGATAATAAATTATTAATTCAAAAATATATACTTCTGCTGCTGCTTTTGATATTAGGTATGTAAAAATACATTTTCTTCAATTTATGTGTTATATAAAATCGTTAGAAGTTAGTCCATATGGGATTGATTTCTAATTTTGGTGGAACTAGAGGTGTATGTGAGAATATTTTGAGGATATGGCAACAATGCTCTTTTCTTTAAGGGAGTTTGTTCTAATAAATTGAGTATAATGAGGATTCAGTGGCTATTTTCTTGAATTTTGTGGAGGTTTCGTGAAAATGGAAGTTTGAAGCACAAGCCTCAAAGGAGACACAAAATTTGCAGAACAATGACAAATTGAGTCGAGTTCGTTCGTGTCGACTTCAAGTTATGAGAATCCCATGTCTAGCGACACGAACGGAAAAAGCTCCATCACAAAAACATTTATTATCTCCACAATGGAAAGCGCTTCCGTGTGTCATCCATTAAGAAAGAAAAATGTCGCTTCCTTAATGGTTATCACACGAACGTGGCTTCTGTTTGACGCTAATAAATGTGTCAACGACGGAAGCCTTTTTCATTTGTGTCACTCAGGAGTATTTGTTAAGTTTCCCAGACGACAGGACAACTTTAAAATGTGCTTGTCAATTCCGCGATGAACTGCACCACTTATATTATGTTGGTATTGAGGAAATATGTATGTAGCGCTATTTGGACATCGTTGGCATTATCAAGGACATAGGAATTCTACAGTAGAAGATATAGGACAGTACAACAGATTGATTCGCAGTGCTATTTTGCTATTTATTATTATTAACTCCAATGTCTTATTTATCGATTCAAACTTTCCTATACGCGCCGATCTGGTGCCGGTTTCGATCAATTAACCGATTTGTGCTCGGATTGTATCAGAGACCGACGTCGACTCGGATTTTGTATGGAAAAATTGAGTTGACTCGACTCGAATACAAAATTTTGGATAGTGTACTGCAGGTTTGATTTTTACGGTATTTGAGGCTTTTGACAGTATTAATACTGATTGCTAATGCTATTGACGCTTATTTATATTCAAAATGAGTCACTCTTATATTTGTTCATTTTAAGTATTGAATAATGTGATTTACACATTATACTTAAGGATGGCAGCTAGATATTTTTGGAAGCAAGCGTTATTCTCAAATAAGCTTAGCAAATTGAATTGATAAAAAGCTGATCAATCATTCAAAAATTAAGTGATGGAAGCTATTAAATTCAGTCTACTTTTTAATTATTAGAATGAGTGCAAAATGAGAACCAAAGTATATGCCAACATTGTTTACTGAAAATGCTTCCTATGAAAATCTAAAATACTATTGCATTTGAATCATGTGTTTAACTAAATGTAATCTATTGACTAGTATTGTTATCGTCCATCCTTAATTTTGTAAGAAATTTAATCCCATATGAAGTATAAGTTTTATGAGTTAGACAGTTCAATAAATAGTACGTTCCTTAACACGTGGAACAATTTGTTCGTAAAAAAGAAAACATTTACGTATAAAAAATATATAATTAACTTAATTAATTAGTGACTTGATTCTTTCATTCTTTTTTTATCCTATGAATTTGATTTTTCACTAGTATTTAAATCATTCTCATTTCCATATCTAATAACAGTTTCGTGATCATGATCATCATCATTAAAATGTTTACGATGAATACGCTTTTGATGCTGTTCGAGATTCCATTTACGTCTAAATTTCTTAAAGCATAATTTACATTGAATTTTTTTCTCCACGCCGCATTCTGCAATGGAAGGACATAGTTTATGAGGCACATGTGCATATTTACAATAAAGTATCAATTCTTATGGGAATATGAAAGGAACATAACAAACCATGATTTTGATGTCTCAGCATAATGCTTCGTGTTGAATACCATCTTCCACATTTAAAGCATTGAAAGTCTTGGCCGTTTTTACGTTGCAGTAATTTGGTTGCAAAAAAATCATCTATACCAAAATAGGGCCATAAACCTAACATTTTATCCAGAAACAAAACAATTATTAGGATTGAATCACGGGTATTCATGTCTTTTTTTTTTGAGAAAACATTACCAAACAGTTGCTGTGTTAAGCATAGTATTAGCTAATATTAATCACACACAAACACACACGATCAAAAAAAAAAGGAAAAATAAAATAAAAATTATAAAAAATTTAAATAAATTAAGGTACAATATTGAATAAGTTCCGAGGTAGGGGCAATAAACATATTTTGTCATTTTTATATTTATTAAAATTAAAAAAAAAATATTATGCTATGTTCAGCTCATTATCACAATTTGAGCTATTGTCAACTTAATGGCTTAATGAGTAAATCTCAAAAAAAAATGAGTCTGTCCAAAATTTGAACATAAAACAAAATTAAAAATCAATAGGATCTTCTTGTTTAATTATAGTCTTTAAAGTAGCATTTGTGAAATCTTCAAAAATCCAGGTTCCATCACGTTTGTGCTTTTCCATATGCTTTCCGAGATTTCGTCTTTGTGTAACTTTACGTAAACAAATCGGACATTGTGCACCGACTCCACATTCACGTTGATGAGATCTTAAGGCTGACACTGTTAAGTTAGAGGAATGGAGATTTGATTTTATTGAAGTAAAGGAGATGGAGAAATTCATTCACTAAGATGGATTGAACTGGACGAAAATAAATCCTAGGATTTAAAGTTGGACTTAGATTTATCTTGGGATTAAAAAATTGAAATCATAGATTTTTAAATTTGGAAAAAGCTTTCTTCCTGGGATTGATTTCTCAAACCAAGGATGATCAGCATTCTAAATCACAAGCTTAGCGACCAATCAATCCAATTTAGCAATGAATTTCCTTCATTCCTCGTAAATTGAAGACATTCTGTTTACCCTTTTTGTACTTTACTCCGCATCGATTGCAGCAGTATCGAATTCCATCATTCATTATAACAATTTTTGGTTCGTATAGATCACCTAAAAGAGAACAAATATGAAATACATTAATATACGGTTGAAAGTGCTTAACAATTATTGATTACGAGACATTTTTTAAAATTCTAATATGACTTTGTACTGTAAATGCTACTAATAAGTTCTACAATTTGTTAGATTCAAAGTTTTCTAGAAAATATGTATCATAAAGTTCAAAATATATATATTTCCATTTCTTTCATTTTTAAGGTTTTTTGAACATAAAAAAACATTAATTCATTTAACAATTTTTTTTCACATAATTCAAATTAATTCCATTTTTAAATCTTTATTATCCGTTTGTGATTTCCCATATTCAATGTGTGCTTCCTCTGATGTCAGCTTATGTACTTGCTGTAAATGACGTAAGACATTAAATCCATGGGTAAATCGTTTCAGACATAATGGACATGAAAAGTTGTTTCCTCTTAAATTGCACTCATGTCTTAAATGTCTAACAAGCGAATGCTTAATTTGGTATCTGAAGATGAAAAAAATTAGCAAAATGTTATGAATGATGTTCCGATTAGTTAATTGACTTTTTTGGGGGGTTGTTTGCAAGTCACGTCTAGCATGGACTACCACAGTCGAAAATGAAGCCATTAAAGAGATTGTACCAAAGTATAAGACACAATATTTAAGGTTTTGTGCCAAAACTCAATTCAGAATCGAACAGCACAATGTAGTGTCACATGAGCGCAATTGTGTCACTGCATTGAGTGTCCTGACGGCAACATCACGACTGTTTTGGCTCATTTTACGGCAAAAAATCAAATTCGCCGCATCGTGCTGCTCGGTGCAGTTGCTAAATTTCATTTAAATCCACAACATTTGGACAGAATGCTCCACATGACTAGCCAGACATCACAACGCAAACAACCCCCACACAATCACATACTTTCGATCACAGTTTTCATTTGGACACTTATAGTAGCCATCCTCTAAGTATTGCTCAAAATCCTGTTTATTGACACGTCTCTTGTCCGTTGATGATGCATTCGAGTTGGAATCTATAAAATACAAAATATTAAAAATTTTAATGTTATGTTAGTACGTGACTTGACAAATGGAAAAAGTATATGACTAAGAACTACAATAATATTACATTCACATCTGGTGATGGTGTGTACACATAAAAAATATATAGCAAAAATATAGGTTGATTGTCAGGAGAGTGTCTAATTTGTGATGGCTGAGAATGTAGGGGGTGGTGCGGGGTGTATCCCTAATTTTTTAACGGATTTTTAATGATTTGAAAATTCCTAAAAATCACCTAAGTTCTAAGCACCAAATTAGACATAATCCAAGCTATTGGATAGACCCTCCTGACAAATTCTTTTTAAAAATCATTGTGACTCGTTATTATTTTTAATATTATTTTATTGCAATTATTTTTCATCTTGAATTTTACAGATTTTTTCATTTTTTTTTTTTCTCGAATTAGATTTTTTTTTTGTAACTTTTTGTTTAATAATTTTAATGGTTCATTCTTGCTAACTCCTAATTGTGTTAAGATTTTTTTTTTTTACTTTGTTTTTGCAAAATATAATGTTAATTTTTTTTAAAGAAATTAATGTGATGCACTTTCATACTAATTCACTCAAGATCTCTCATTTTGTGTAATTTTTTCAATTATGTCTAGCACTTTTCAGGTTTTTCATATTTTTTTATACCAAATTTTTGTGAAAAAAAATTATGCTTGTTGGTACCTTAACATTAATTTTTAGACAAATTCTTGCAATATTATTAACATTATAGTTTATCATCTTTTTCTTTTCTTGTTTTATTGGATAGAACCTATTATGAAAAAATAATTTGTATCGAACTTTTCTTTCAAAAAGTTTTCATTTTCCTCTCTTTTTTTCGACTTTTTTTCTTAACAATTCTTTTTATATTTAAGAGTTTATTTTCGTTTTTTCAATAACATTATGACTGATTAATTCTATTATACAGATGTAAAAATATTTCCAAATTTTTAGGAAATATTTCTTAACATTTTTTTCTCACTGTTAATTTTTAACTTTTTAAGGCACGCAAACTCCTTGATCATGATTTGTTTTTTTGATATATTTTGATGTACTTGCGAGATGCTTTTGGAAATTTGGTGACGAAATTCAATTTAATGTTGATTGTTGAGAGTTGGAATTGGAAGGAATTTTGATTTAGTTTTTGGATTCTTGGATTAAAACTAAATTTTGAAAATTTAATTTTTGGATTTTATATCAATAAACTTGACCTTCATATCAGAAATTAAGCATAAAGTCTAATTTTTTGATTCAAAAATTAACTCAATTGATTTAATCCTAAGATTAAAAATTTAAATCCAACTTTAATCCTAAGATTTCAAAAAAGGGAATGAAGAAAGTAGGAAAAAAATGAAGAAATTCATAACATAATCACAGACATAGTCGTTTGCCTGTAATTGAACATCAGAATAAATCCAAATAATTTTGAAAAGTCCACTAAAGACTCAAGACAGAGTTCAAGTCGACTCAAATTTTATACAATTTCCATACAAAATTCGAGTCCCAAGCTCTGCCCAAAGAAACCAAACACAATACGATCTTAAGACAATTTAAAGTTCAGCATATATGCCAAAAGATTCACAATGTTTCAGTTTGAAAATGACTATCAATTTCATGAATTAAGCACCAAATTAATCTACATACACGGAAATACAAAATCAAAATATAAATCAACAATATGATCAATAAGTTGGCGTTCCTTGACTTTTTTTCATTATTTTTACATTAGGTAATTTTTTTTTCTTATATTTCATTAAGTGTTTTGGTAGTTATGTTTTTTTTTTAAATTAAATTAAATTAAACTTTATCTCTCAACATTTGCCCAATAAGTAAATGAAAATAATAAAAATAATAATTTAATGTGTGATTTTTTGAATTACACGAACAAATGTTAGTTACATATTTCTTTATTAGCTAATCCACTTCCATATGTGTTTTTTTTTTGTTGTTTTTTGGGGGGCATTCATTAGTGATGGTCATTTTGACAATTTTTAATTCTTAGAAAGGTGTCTTCAAGTTCTTATTTGATTTTCATACATCACACATGGTACACATGTGTGATGGTCACACTACATGCGATACACTAGTAGTGGCTCTTGGATAGGGAACTATTGTGCAGACACAATATCGCATCGAATCTTGGAGATGGTACACATATGGGTCACACTACATTCTACGCTCTTAGTTAGGGTACAACTGTTGCAGAGACAATACCACATAAAAAAGCATGCATTTTTAAAATTGTAGTTCAGATGTGTGATGGTAAGACCACATACAACTAGTGTATCGCAGATTTTGAGTAGGAAACAACTGTTGCAGACACAACAACACATGAATTTTGAAAATTCTGGTTCAAGTGTGTGGTCACACTAGCATAAAATTAGTGTATCGCAACTCTCAGATGGAAAACAACTGTTGCAGACACAACACAATCCTAAGAGTCTTCTGAAGCAGTATTCAGAGACGAAATAGAGATTCTAGCTTGAACTCTATTTGTTGACATAGATCGTCTCTAGAATGACACTATAAAATGTATACATCACTAATGAATGTCCCCCAATTTAGGTTTATTTTAAAAAATGTTACATCGACTCAAAATCTAGCTTGTTTTTGTTTTGTTTTGTTTAAATAAAAAATATATATATATTTTTAAAATTGATCATTAGCAATTTAAAATATTGCATTAAGGAGCAATTTCAAGTACATAATAAGGTCTGAAGAGTGATGCAAAAAATAGATACAAATTTGTGTATCCCCATTTTTGTTAGTTGTATTATTTATTGGTTAAATGTAGTATGATTTTTTTTTCGTATTTTTTAATTAAAGTTTTTTTATCCTTTTTTTTTGTTTTGTTATACACTAATAAAAATAAATTGATTAATTGTTAATTAACAATCACAAAAAATCACATCAATATTTTCGGTCACAGCTCCGTTGGTTTTTATAAAACTTTTTTAATGGTTTGATTACTTGTTTGTTGCGTATAATAAATTATATGTTTATGTATCAATTGTGGCATAGCTATGCTTGCACACAAAATGATAGCTCTATAGATCTTCTTCTTGATTTTAAAAATTTTCATTCTCATTTTCACTACTCATTGTTTTTGAAAAATATTGATAAGTGGTTTTCTCATTGGAACTATACAAAGTTATTATTTTTATATATATTTTATTTTTTATGTATCTGATTGCTCTCACGCAAAAAAAAAATAAGGTATTATACTTCTTTTTTCTCATTTTTAAATAAAAAACTTTTACAAAATCCCTTTCGCTAGTATCCGTTTTTATTTTTTATTTTTGGATGATACCAAGTATTAAATTGGATATCCAAAACATTTTTTTTTATTGCATTTTATTCGAAGAAAAAAAAAAGATTGTATTAAATATAGTGGTTTAAATAATTAAATTATGGTGAATGTATAAATTGGTTAAACAAAAATCTGTTAACATTTTTTTATGTATTAATGAAAAAAAAAATAAGAAGAAAAAATAACGGGTAATAAATTGTTTCTGTACAGAAATTAAATAAATTCATTAAATTCATCGATTCAAAAAGAAGTAAAGTTCAGCTTTTTGCATAAATACTGGGACTTTAAAAGTTGATTGACTGGTTTGACTTGTTGATTGCATGTCAGAGTTTTAATTATAGATTGACTTATTAATATGACGATGATGATGTATGCAAGTATAAGGTAAGTTCAAGGTTAAGTTTATTGAAATGTTTCATGAACTTTTAGAAAGATTTCAATGCTAGAATCACAAATTTGTGTGATACAATGCAACAAACACTGTTTCAAGCCGTAAAATGGATCAGCCGTCACGATGCCGTCAGAGCAACTTTGCGTCATACCGCTATACGAAGACATAGCGGTGCTCTAGCAAACAAGCTGAGCTGTATAAGAATGTGATAGATGTAAATTGATATGTATGTTTGCTATATCTCATAGATCCTTATATTAAAAATCATTTAAGCTTCTGATCTTCTAAACATCATTTAGTTGTATCATATCAATATAATTAAGTTCCATAATTTATTATCAACAGAGCTCGAAGCTGACTCAAAGTTTATCTAAAGACTATTAAAAGATACGATATCCGAGCTCTGGTATTTAAGTTCTCAAAATGAAAATTTTTATAAATTCTTATCTGAATAGGATTGAATCCTTAAAAAATCAGAAAATTCCAAAGTTTAACTTGAAAAGCTCATTAATTTCAATTTTAAGGCATTTTACTTATGGTAACATAGATCTGATAGTCGATCAAAAATCCTGTCCCAAACCGACATGACTCTGACTTGTCGGGTAAAATTTAAATCCGGCACCATACCAATGTAACAATATTCAGGACATTCAATTTTGTCTAAAAATATTTGACTAAAAAAGCTCATTTTTTGAAAGCTTTTAAAACTTTTAATTCTAATAACAATATATAAATCTTAAAAATCTTAATTTTAAGAATTCAAAACAATTTCAAAAATTCGATGAAATTTGCAACAAGCTCATAAAAGACTAAAGAATCGTTAACAATAGAATTCAAACTAGACCAGATAGTCATGCAAAAAGCCAAATTAAACTCTCAATTTCAAATCAGACAAACTAAATCAAAATGGAATTAAATGCATTTTTGGACTTTTTATAACATAATCGCTTGCAAAGCTTGAGATTTTTTTCGATACTTTCCAAAATTATAACAAACATCAACATTAATTCCACTAGATGAATTTACTTAATTTCACGATAACAATGTCATCTGTTAAACATAGTTCTTTTTTTAAAAATTATTATTATTAATTTTTTTGTAATATTTGATTTAGAATCCTAACTAAATATATTTTTATTTATGTTAAATTCATTAATAATTATTGCCATTTTTTTTTATCTTCCTTCAACATCAGGCCTGATTCATTATAATACGACCGACAACAACGAACATAAATCTTTTAACAGAAATTTTTGTTTCGTTTTAAAAACTATAACAAATAATCGACTATACTTTTTTATATCACATTCCAATTTTTTGACTAATTCATATTTTTTTTTTTATGTTAAATTAAATGAAAAATTTTTTAATTTTAGAAAAAATTGTTTCAATTTTCATCATATCATGTTTTGTTTTTTTTTTCTGCAAATAATCATATTCCACTGGTATTCTTAGTTATTCTTCTTCTTATCGTCGGCATCATAATATTATAATGTACAATATTAGTAATCAATAGCTTCACAATTGTTAATCTTATTGTTTTTTTTACTTAAAATTTAGATAATAAAAGTATCAAATTTGTATGACTTTCTTCCCACCCACACTTATGCATTTATAAGAAATCCATTGATTATGTTTTTTTTTGAATCGTCAGAGACACCTTAAGAGACACAAACACATATACATGCTCCGTCTTTTGAAGACCTTAATTGAACATATTTTTTTTGGGGAGGATGACTGTTTGGATTTAATAAATAATGCTTGGTGTATCCGACGACATTCATTCCGGTTTGGATTTAAAGCTAATTTTCAGAATGAATCGACTTAACTCTTAGGATTTAAATTAAATCCGAGGGTTAAAAAGCTCAATCTTCATATTAAAAATTAAACCAGTCAATTTATAGCTATTCTATGGATTAATCATTTACACCCTATAACCAAATATGATCGAAATGGTCAAGATTGATGGAAATTCAGTCACAGGAATCCTCCCCATATCAAGACGAAAAATCATAACAGGAATTAATCTACGATTTTTTTATTTAATTGTTAAGCTTAGCTTGATTGATATTTGATTTGTTGAGAAAATTAAGAAATTGCAATTGGATGGGGTCGAGAAAGAAATGGTAACACATTTATCACTTATAAGACAAACTACACTCTAATGCTTTTAAAGCATACATTCCAATAATTTTTATCACAGAATTATTACATTCCCTATCAATATTCTCACTTATCCTTCCCATCGATATCATTTTAATCGCAAATTCTAGTTCCATTAATCCTTTTTTTATGATTGAATAAAAAAATAAATAAAAAAAAAGATCAATACCCAAAACAATCTTGTGTTATGTATGGCAACATTATTATTTTTTTTTCCTTTTTCTTTGATTCATAAATTAATTAAATTTTCATACTTTTTTTAATAGATATTTACACACAGCCACCAATAGAAGAAGAAAAAAAACAAAAACAAAATTCAAAACTTTTTTGTAAACTTTTTCATTATTATTTCTTTCATTAGATTAGTAGTACGTTTGATTGATGATTAAAGGATATTACCAAAATCGTAGCTTAAAATTCCCAAAAAAAAAGAAGTAACGATTCAAAATTATATTTCATATATTATTTAACATTAATTTTTCACTATTTTCATTTCACTTAATATTTTTTTTCCCTATTACAGCGTTGTTGATGTTTATTTCTTTTATATCGTAGAAATCTAGAGATGTTTTTTTTTCGATCTATCTGTAAAATACAAATTGATTGATATTTTTCACTGGATGTCGTTCAATGATCCTATGCCAATCAATTTTTCACTACTCACACAAAATTGATACTACACTAATCGATTGCTTATTATTTTTTTTGCGCTGATTTAAGATTATATTATGATGAATCATCGATGTTGATGTGTTCGCATGTGTAAGACCCTGTAATGAGGATATAAATTGATATTAGTATTGTGTCTAAATTACTATTTCTAATTATGAATCAATAAATTGATTTGATTTAATATTTAATGCAGCACTAGAATGTCAAACGTTCAATTGACATGTATGTCACATTGGTGTTGCATTAGAATTATTTGTGTCATGGCTTTGTCGAGGATTGTGTCAGCAACAGTTAGATTGAAAGTTCATTGTTGCAACCTAAGCTCTACATAGGAACATGGTTACAACAACTGTCACACAACTTTAAAACTTAGTGTCACACTACTCTAAGCATGCAAGTCTGTATTGAATACATATCTAAACTACTGAGGATCCTAAGCTATTTGACACTATAAAATGGAAATTTGATGACAAGAAGGTTCCATTGACGATCTACCCCATTAAACATGACACACTAAATCAGTGTTGTCCAAGCTTTTTTGTGTCACGACACACCTTTGTGGTAAGCCACAACATGACATGCGACACACACTTTGAACAACACTGCACTAATGATTTTGAACATCCTGAGCTTTTAAAAGCTCTAAAAAATCCCCAAAATGCTTTAAATCTAATTATACTTCTAATTGCTACTTACAAATTATGTCTGGATAAAGTTGACATAAGATAAAAGGAAAAAGACAAAGAAAAATAATTTCTAATTAGTTTCAACTTCTACATAATCAGTAATTCAACAAGTTTCTTACCTGTGTTTTGACTTTTTATGACAAACAGGACATTCAAATTTTGGCTCGACACCTAAATAGGAAGGAAAAAATTTCATTTTAATTCAGGAATAAAAAATAAATTTCATTAAAATAAGGAATAAAATTGGCTCATGACGATAGCTTACCACACTCGAATCGAATGTGTCTATTAAGGCTATGAGGTCTTGCATATGTGTTTCCGCATCGCGAGCATGAATATGGTGCTCCGCCTAATGATGGCTGAATTGGTGTAAGTGATAAGGGCGATAATTGATTAGTTGCAGTACTACTTGTTGATGATGATCTTAATTTGTCGCGTTCATTATGATCACGATTTGCATTGACAGACGATCTAGGTAATAATCCTAGACCTTTGATAAATGGTAACTGTGGCGAATTGGTAACCTGTCCAATTTGCGCACCCGATTGTGCTGAATTATTTGACGATGCTGCAGATAAATTTTGAGCCGTAACAGCTGATATTGCTGCATTTCGAAGTTCAATTAGGCACGTTGCTGGTGTAAAAAGTCGTAAGTCACATGGCTGTTCATCTGATGGAGACATTTGCCCAAGTTTTTGCTTAAAGTCTGAAAGGAAAACTAAAATGAGATAAAGATTTTTAATTAATTATGTTTACAGTTCTTAAAGTATGAAACAACAATTCAACATTTAAAAAAAAAAACAGGAGGAGTTTTTTGTAAGTAATGAAAAACGTGGAAATAATATTAAGCGTTTCTTGTGCCGTTTTTTTTAGACCATGATATATAAAGATGAGACATGAAGGCAATTACTTTTTTTCATTTTTTTTTTGTTTCCAAAGTTCTTGTTATGCTGGATGAGAAGAAAGAATGACGAATATTTAATAATGATTATAATAATAAGGAACACAATTCTCATGATTCTTAAAATTCTAGTCACAAAATTTATGTTCTGTGAATAATGAAAACTGCTTTCCTTATGGGTTGATTTAATAGAATTTTTAACCATCACCAAGAATACTACTACTTAATATAGAATATAAAACAAGAAATTATATTAAATTTAATATAAAAAAAACTTTTCCATCATCACATAAAAAACTTTTATGCGACGATGAATTTTTATGTTAATTTTTAATGATAATCATTTAATTATATGTATGCATGTAAAGAATCTGTTTATATATTTGACTCATTTGAAGTCATTTAAGACTTCAAATTGTCACTCTAGAAAAATAATTGAAACTACAAAAGAAAGGAAACTATTTATTTAACTACTGAACAAAGTTATCATAACTATTTTTTTTTTTTTTTGGTTTTGTAAAAAATGCAGCACTAAAAAATAAAGCAATCAAATTTTACTAAGATACGATCATAATATAATGGATGTTGAGTTAATTATGCTGAAGATGATTGTTGGATGTCTTTTGGATTTGAGATTAAATTTGGATTTACTTTCACTCGAGCAGCATGTCATGGTAGTCTAGGGCACAACTAGGTCCTAAGACGAGAAGTTGCCCTGACGATACCTTGACGGGTGAACTGCTCTGGTGAGATTTTAGTCGGATTTTTAAAAATCAATATTATTTTTCAATTTAAGAGTTATTTTCAATCTCAAAATTTGAATTTTTATCACGGATTTATTTTTAATCCGAAGATTTAAACTTAATCCAAATATAATCTCAAAATATCAGACATTTCAATCAAATTCAGCATTAATCAACCCAAAATTTATGTTTTTTTTTCTTATAATTACTCATATATATCAAATTCGATTTCTATAATACACTACAAAAAAAATCTTCAAAAATATGTTTTTATATCATCATAACATTGCTGATTATAAAACTAGTTCATTCACAGAAAAAAATTTAAACTATTCAAAAAATAAAAAAATTAATTAATAAAACCATAATAATAAATAAAATATGTATATTAAAATGTTGAATGCAGAATACTTTATATGTCAAAGAACGACCGATCCAGCTTCCCATTTTTTTTGCAATATACATTCCATACCAGTATTCATTTGATAATTTTTTTTTCTACTTTATACACACTACTTTTATATTTCTTACATAATTTGAGGGGGATAGGTTTTTGGCATTTTTACCTAAAATATAAAATAAGAACTTATTAGTATTGAGAAATTGAACTCTCATTAAATATGTTAATGTTAAAATTAAGGTTATATTAATGTGATTGATTAGTAAATTTGTTAATTTTTGTTCCTTTCAAATTCATGTTTTTTTTTTTATTATCATAATTTAAATAGGAATGAAACCTTAAAGCATATCAGAAGAAATTACACATTTAATTAATTAAATATCTAATCTACTTTGTGTAATCCATAAATTAGTATTCATTTTTTGGTTTTGAGTAATAAATAAGCTTATGGATGTCTTTTTTTTCATGCAAATCAAATCGATTGATTAAATTTCAAAAATACAATTGTGTGTCAAAAAAAATGGCATCGATTCTCTTAATTAAATTAAACTGATTTTTTTATCTTATCTCATCACAAATTGGAAACTCCCAACACCACAAAAAATGTCTTAGTTATTTACATTATTATTAGTTTTTTTGTTCATAAAAATGTTATTTTTGGATTTTTGTACAAGAAAAATTAAATAAATTAAATTAAGTTAGAAAATAAATAAGTTACGGTTAATCAAGAATTTCAATTTTTTTTTTACAATTATTAAGTACATCATCATTTAAACTACTTCTTTCATTTCTTGTGTTTTTTTTTTGGTTAGATGATCAAAAGGACTAGCATTTCTTGTTATGGAATGAAACTTTTTGGTGGGGGTCATTCGCATATGACGTCTAAAATTATAGTACGGGGATCAGTTTGGGTTTAAGGAAAGGTTTCTCTATCAGACAAGTTTGGGTAAGGATAGGTCTCCCTATCAGACAAAAAGACAGCATTTAGATACCTAAATGGACTTTATGTACCATGCAAGCATGCTTTATGCCTGTTAAGGTCTGAAGCTATGAGACTTGAAAATTACAAATAATTCTGACTAAGTTTAAGACTCAGGCCTTAGTCTGAGTTCTAAGGATCATTAAATTCATTCAACAGACGTCATTTACGAACAACTCCCCTAATTTAGATTAATTTTGTTAGTAAATCCAAAAAATCATTTAAAATCTTTAGATGTTTTCATCATTTCCTTGAACACCAAGCAAACATTCATCACTTGTTTGCAGTTCAGCTGGCGATGATGGCTTACAAAACTTTGAATTTAAATGACGTTTTAGATTTGAATGAATGTGTGTTTTATAGCCACAATTTCGTACGCAATGATACTTTGGTGGTACGCCTGTATAAGAAATAAAAAAAGAGAAAAATTGTAACTAGGTAAAGAGAATATTAAAAAGATTTTTTTAATCCTACCGCATTCCTACATGGATGAAAAGAAGCAGAAGTAAAGAAAAGAGAAATAAATTAATGAATTTTGCAATTAAGCATGAGATCAAGTCATACATACATTTTTAATGTGCTGTTTAAGACTATTTCTCCATTTATAATTGCGTCCGCATGTTTTACAATACCACGGTTTGTCTTCATTGTCCTGATAAATTATATTCTCTTGCTTAAGGCTTTCAAGAAGTTCTTTTGTTGGCACAATTTTAGAGCTATTTCCAGTCGAATGTCTACGAGTATTTACTACATTTTGAGATATTTTCTTAATTATTAATTTACTGTCAGGAGATGTCGATAATGTTTGCAGATTGATAGTTTTTGTTGGACTTTGAATTTGAGTTAATTGTGGGAGATTTGTAGGCTTAGGTTGTATCGGAATTATTTTTTTCACAGCAACAGCTATGAGTTTTGGTTTTGTTTTATGAATTTGAGTCAATGGCGGTAATTGCATTATATGCTGCGTTACAACTGGCGGTTTTGGTTGAATTTGTTTAAATTTACGTCGTACAGGAGTTTTAGTATTTTCCTTTGTCGGATACATTGTTATTTTAGCGGTCGACTTTGCTGTATGCCACACAGGAATATCACGGACCTCATAATCTTCATCAAATTTCTCTTGCTTTATTTCAGTTAGTGGAGGCAATTCAATATCATCATCTATGCCATTATTTCCTGTCGAAACGGAACTATGCACTGAAGTATAGTCGATCCATGATTCCTGTTGCTGTTGTTGTGGCGTTTTAGCTTCCGGCAAAGTCGGTAATGCAATTTTAAAGTTATGTTGTGAATATTCACTGTTATTTTCAGGGAAATAAAAGTATTTGTCTAAATTAATTGTCGTGTTAGTATCGCAAGCACCATCACCTACGAAAAGAATTAAAAGGTTTTGTATACATTGATTAATCTTGTTAGTGACCACAAATTTTTACTCTAAAATCAAACTTTTTTTTTTTTTTATTCTTTAGCTAAGTAAACAAAAAATTATGAAGGAAATAAAAAAAAACATCATCAAAAATAAAAATCAATAATTAGCAACAGCAAAAAGTTAATTAAATTAAGGTAAGAAAAAAATTATAAAGAATTATTGAGGAAGACTTGCGAAAATAGACAATTATTATCGTGGGTATATTAGCATTAGTCGGTTAGTTTGTGATTATTTTCTTTATTTCTAAACGATTAATATTGTTTAATTATTGTTAGTGCCATTAAATTTGGATTTTTTTTATTAATTCTAAAAAAAAGTTTTTTTTTTATTAGTTCCTCTAACTATTCTGTACTTCACTATATCACGTCTGGAGACAATGTCGTCGGTGATGACATTTTCTTCAGTGCCTAAAAATACAAGAAAATAATTTCAATTAGTATGGTGAAGAAAACATGATTTAAAGTACAAACGTCTAAATACCTGTGAAATAGAAAAATAAGTAAAAAAGAGATTTAATGACAGGAACGACTTGACTAAATCAAATTATTAGGTCAGATAGTTTAATTTAGCTAAATCGTTCCAAATTTTTGTGTTTATGATTTCTTTACAAATGAACGATTTAATTTAAAATTATTACAAAATAACAAAATTTTTTACTTTATTGATTATTTTTTTTTTTTTGTAATATAAAAGATTTCTTGAAATATCATGTTTGTTGTTGCTTTTATCTCATTTCAACCTAGACACAATCAGTTACTAATTTTAAACAGTTTTACATGAATAAGGAATTTTACAGTTTTGTGAATGTATATCTCGTATATATTCTTTAATCTAGCTCAAAATGTCTTTTTTCAAGTTTTTTTTTTATTTATTTATTTGTATTTTTTTTTTGCTTTTTATAAATGAAGGAAATAAATGCTTAACTAATAATTAGAAAGTATGAGTATTTTTCAAGTAGTTGTAAACTAATGTGCAATGTTTTGTATATTGATTCCATGTTTTTTTATTATTGTTGTCATTATGGTATATCATTTTTTTTCAAATTCATCAGTAAAATATCAACATGAAAGGACTTTCCCATCACCCACATGGATTGTAATCAACCAAAATCTTAATTTCTATTGCTTTAATGGAAACTTCAAACTTTTTTTCTGTTAATTTAAATTGAAATAAAAAAACAGGATTCACTTCTTTCTTACGGTCTGTTTTCAATGTCTTTTAATTAATTAAATCTACTTATAGTTTAAAAATAAGCAGAGATGTTTTCCTACATGATTGAAGGATTTTTTTTTTTACTTTTGAGTTGATTCTTTGAAATGAGTTATGGGGGAATTTAAAGAGATTTTTAGTCTGCAATTTACAATAAATCCAATTCGATAGGCTAGATTGTAGCTGTTATTTAAATTTAAAATTGAAAACTAGTTTAAATTTTGAATTTGAATTTTAAAATTGAAATCAAGGAGTTGCTAAGATTTCAAATTTAACTTTGAGTTAAGATTAAATTTAAATCCAAGGATTAAAGGAATGTTTTTAAATTTGAAACAATGTTTTTAAGGCTATTTTCAGAAATTCTTCATTTTTTTTTAAGTTTTAATTAATTAATCTATTGTAAATTATGGGTGGTTTTAGTGATGTATTCCTTAAGAATTTAAGAGAAATCTTTCTGAGTTATTGGTTAAATTTGAGAATTTTGAAATTTAAATTTTTTAAGTTCTAAACTTAATTTTTGAACAAAAGTGCTCAATTACAGTTAAAAAACCCAAAACTCATTCTCATCAAGAATCAACCCCCAAAATTATTTCAGATGGAAAGAAATCGAGTATTTTTTTTAATTAGTACCAAAACAAAGTCAAAATTTATTTGTACTTTATGCCAAAAATTTTTTCAATTTTTTTTTCTTATAGAACGATCAAAAATTTAGAGCATATTATGGAATGTTGATTTGTTTCATACCGTTTGTTCTTTTGGAAGACAGCTT
>NW_027226331.1:0-29064 GCF_022539635.2 Chironomus tepperi | reverse complement strand
CGGTGATAGATGTCATCGGCTTCCGACCGGCTCCCGATGGTCTATGTCATCGGTTTCCGATCGGCTCCCGATGGTCTATGTCATCGGTTTCCGATCGGCTCCCGATGGTAGATGTCATCGGCTTCCGATCGGCTCCCGATGGTAGATGTCATCGGCTTTCGATCGGCTCCCGATGGTAGATTTCATCGGCTGTCGATCGGCTCCCGGTGGTAGATGTCATCGGTTTTCGATCGGCTCCCGGTGGTAGATGTCATCGGCTGGCTCGATCGGCTCCCGATGGTAGATGGCATCGGCTGTCATCGGCATTCCCGGCTTTGATCGGCTCCCGATGGTCGATGTCATCGGTTTCCGATCGGCTCCCGATGGTCTATGTCATCGGTTTACGACAGATTTGCCAGTGTCGGATTATCTGAAGACAAAAAATGGCCGAATCCAGCCTATTGTCAACTCTGTATAGCTTTTCTCATTCCGTAGTTCAGATAAGATTATTCTTTTTATTTTTATTTTTATTTCGTGCCAATTTTGACGTCTCATAGTCTGTCTGCATCTTATTTCTCCCATATAAATTGAATAAAAAGTAAAAAAATAAAAGAAACGAAGGAGACAAGAGGAAGCAAAAGAATCATAATTCTTAAGAGCACATCTCATAAAAATTACATTACATTTTCATGTTGCAATCCTTCGACACATTTGCTGAGTCTCGGAAATGAAAATGGATCATAATTTTTGAGTCATTAATTTTTCGTCATGAAAATCACATAATCATAAATTTTTCATATTTTTCATTGCATATTGCCTTGCTTTCTTACACTTGGTTATGGGAAAGCATAAAGTCATAATCGAAACAGATTGATCGCATATTAAGTTATAAATTATAATTCTTATCTATAAAGTTTTTTTGTATCTTTTTGGAAGCTTTTTTTGGGTGTGGAAAATGTGGCTATAAAGTTTTCTTCTTGTTTTGATAGTTTTTTATGACTTTTTTGTCCGTTGGAGAAAATTTTTGAATTTTAAATGAAGTTTTGGACAATCCGAAGTCTATCATGTAAGAGATTGATGTAAAAATTGGAATAATTAAACAGAATTTGGTGAAATTGTTGATGGGTTTTGATTAATTAACAGGATTAGTAATAGAAAAACTAGATCTGATGATATTTGGAACTATATTAAAAGGCTTAAGTTATGTTTTAATTATTATAGCAAATTTTGGTAATTTTTCTGTGAAAATCTATTTGTTTACATTTTTTGGTAAGTTTTCTTGGTTAATTTATCTAAATAATTAACAAATTGAAAAAAGACTGTTTAAGATAGAGAGACAATCAACGAATGGTAATTGATCAACTAGTACAGTAAATTTGCAATAAGTAATAGCCAGTAATCAATTTTAATCACAACTGAGAGACAATCAACAAATTCGCTTACATATTTTGTAAGTTTACAATTTATTAATACTCAATTTGAGGTTTTATGTTCATTATACTCATAATCAACACATTTTCAACTAAAAAACCAAGTGAAACACTCAAACTATATTGCATCATACTCATCAAACTCTAGTCAAATCAAATGAAATTCCATATTTCTTCCAAACATCCATAAAATCAGCGCTAAAAATTCAAATTCTATCACGAAAAATTATCCATTATTCCAGAAAGATTGGATGAAATATTGTGTATTTTATAGCGATGTATATCGCACGATGAACCAGAATCTGCGAGTTTCCAAAAGAACATATATAAATTTAGAAAAATAAAAGAGTGAGACCGGAGAAGGAGAAAGAAATAAAAAAATAAATGAAAAGAAAAGAAAAAAAAGTCTTCTTTCGCTGAACTCACAATGGTCCAGCAATCCTTCCTTCTATGGCACATTAGAAAAACTTTATTTGGTAGCGACAACTTTTTCGTATTAGGTAGCACTGCACAATACACAACGAATGTGCTTACACTCTCTCACACACCATAGCAGTAACAACAACACTGGTTGAGACCAAGAGATCCAAGAGATTCTTTCGAAAAAAAAAAATATGTGAACGCACAGTAAAAATAACACAATGTATATATATAGAGAAACGAAAGAATTCTTCTTGTGTCATCGCATTTGAATATAAGAAATGAAATAAAAGAATAAATTGAGACTTTTTGGCATTTATTTTTCAATTTTTTTTTTATTGAAAGCTTCTCGACATGAATAAGCATGAGAAATATGAAAAAAATATCATTCAGAAGCAATATCCAAACAAATTCAATAATAATCATCATCAGCATATTTCCATTATTTTTCTCACATCAACTATCCATATACATATATATTGTCCTGAATTGATGATGGAAAGGGAAAAAATATGTATGAAATTTGCCTTCACAGTTTCCTATAAATTTTCACATTCCATTGATCAGGAAATATCATACATCTATATGACAATTGCGAATTACATTTATCAGATCCGTCTTTTAATGCATTCCATTCGTATTGTGAGACAGAGTTGGAATTGGTTGGAATGGGAATTTGTGGGTTTGGTAGTTAGAAAATGTCAAGAACTGTTGTGATTCTTGACATTAATGACAAATATCTTTGAACCTTTGATCTGATGTAAAGTATGATTTTTAAGGGATAGTGATAAAGGAATCTGTGTTCAGGAAAGTACTACTGATTATACCCAACAATCCCGATCAGCACAACGTCAGCTAAGGCACCGCTTCGTCGCATTATTAATAGCAAGATTCGATACAGCGAAAAACAACAAAATTTGCCAAGAGGCTGCCACTTGGTTCTAAGTATACTGCAATCTCGTCACCGTAGTGCAACAAGTACCCAGTATTGTTTTGTGAAACAGGTCAAGGAAATGTCAAGTTATCTAGAAAATCCACCAAGGCAAGATGTACAAAAAATTGTTGCACAAAGAAATAGGTCAGTAACCAATAGAAGTATCCAGTACGAGCTTTCAGAATGTTGATAAAACCAAGCTTAATTTATGACGTGATGCCAGTGTTGTTCAAACTGTGTGACGAATGAATACAATAGATTACGGCTGTGCTCATCATGCTCTATATTCTCTAGGATATAAATCCATTTCTAGTGAGGTACTTCATGAAGTTTATTTTTGCCAATCAAAAATGCCTGAATATGATTATTAAGAAAAATAGTCACTGACCTAGCACAATACATACACTGACATTCTAAAATAACCAGAAGTGCCTTCCAAGTGTTTATCCATCCTTGATAGTTCACTCTAAACATCATAGTCCTTTCAACTGCAAGTCAATGCTTGATTTCTATAAACAAATTCCAATAAAACTGCTGATCTTATCATTCATCTGTCACATACACATCCACCAACCCTGATTGCAAAACTAAAAGTTGAAGATATTTCAGAAAAATATCAATCAACAATCAGATCAACAACATTGTATTTGCCATATTTATGAAAATATTGAAAGAAATCTGTTGGATGGGATTTTGTTTAACTATCTGGAAAATCGATCTATCGTTTTTTGATCATCGCATAGCACAATTTATATTAGTGTCGGCAGAAAGAAGCAGCAAAAAAAAAAAAGATTTGAAATTTTTCGCATGAAGTATAAAAAGGAGAAGAAAAACTTGAAACTTCTTTCTTTCTTATTTTTTTTTGCTCATCTCATTTCGAATTATTTTATATAAACAATAAAAGGCGCCACTATCTTATTAGTGGATATTTTTGGATATTTTTTGCTATTACAATTTTTTACTGCTGATACTGTTACGGCCGAGTAGTAACAAATTTTTTTTTATTATTTGCAAAATTTTTGAAATGAGAAACTCAAAGAGCGTGATGGATGATTACTTTACTTTTACTGTTCACGAAAAATTGTGCGCGTCTAATGATGATCAATTGGAAGGAATTTTCTCACATTTTTTTTTTGTTTACACTTCCACAGAAAGCTGATATACATGTAGAGTTGCACATATATAGTTTACATCGCAAAGTGATCTATTTATTTTTCTACATTCTCATCTCAATTTTTTTTAAGATGAGATTTTTCATTCCATTTTTTTAGCTACTTTTCCGGGTTGTCATGAAGGTAATGTTTGTTTTATGTCCGTCAGTCCGACAATCGGATAGTTCGTAAGTCCGATAATCAGACAGTCAGTCCGATAATCGTATAATCCGTTAGTCCGACAATTGAATAGCTCATCATTCCGATAATCGAATAATCCGTCAGTCTGATGATCGGATAGTCCGTCAGTCTGATGATCGGATAGTCCGTCAGTCTGATGATCGGATAGTCCGTCAGTTCAATAATTGGATAGTCCGTCAGTCCGATATTTGGATAGTCCACCAGTCCGATAATTGGATAGTTCGTCAGTCCGACAAATCGGATAGTCCGTCAGTCCGACAATCGGATAGTCCGTCAGTCCGATTCATAGTCCGTCAGTCCGATAATCGGATAGTCCGTCAGTCCGATAATCGGATAGTCCGTCAGTCCGATAATCGGATAGTCCATCAGTTCGATAATCGGATAGTCCGTCAGTCCGATAATCGGATAGTCCATTAGACCGATAATCTGATATTCTATCAGTCATTTTGTGAGTCATTCCGACCATCAGTCTGTCAATCCATCTGCTTCCTAATCCGATAATTTGCTAATTCTTCAGTCAATCCGTTTGCTTGCTAATCCATAATTCAGCCAGTCTGTCGATCAGTCCTTTCATCAGTCTGCCAATTCGAATGTTTGCTAATCTATCAGTTCGTCCGTTTGCTAATCCAACAATTTAGCATTTTTAATTAGTATTCCAATCTATCCATCAGCGAGGATGTTCGACAGTCAATTCACACGTAATAATGCGTCTCATTCATTCATAACTGCTCAAGCATTTCAGTTCCGATGAAAACAAGAATCATTTCTAAAGAACTTTCTACCACTCAGCCATTAGCATCATCAGTTACAGTATGATTGATTCATTTAGATGAGAAACGATTGCTTTTTTTTATGAAGAAAGTTGCTGACTGCATCGTGCTATATATTTCGCTTCAAATGACGTGGGCTTCAACTTGTTTGTATGACGGAATTTGTATTTTTTTTTTGTTTTGTAAAGACGAAATGATGTCATGTAAAGTGGATAACGAGAATTTTGGGTTTATTTTAGTTTCTACAAAATAAAATCATTAATGAGATGATCGAATTTTTTTGTGTCATCGTATGACTTTTTGAAATTTAGTTTGTAAAACAAGATAGAGTTCGTCATGCTAAAATTATGCAAGCTCATAGTATATTTTTGTTAATGAATGAATGGGATTCTTCTTAGAAAATGTAATGACTTTAGTGTAAGCAAAAGAAACTTTGATTGGAATTTTTCTGGGCTGTGATTTACGTCAGTATTTCAGTATTGATATTTTGAAGTTTGAGAATGGAAGTGGCTGTGATTTGAAGGATTTTTAAGACACTTAAAGGCAATTTTCACAGTTTATGCCGGTATTGATCCTACACTTTTTATAACTGTCAACTGAAACATTTCAATATTGAGGATCAAATTTGCAATTTTTAATGTCTAGACTTTGAGTAAATTCAGTGTTTCGTCTTGATCGTCTAAAGCCATACTTAAGCATATTTCATGATTCTTCTAGGGATTCGCGATAGAAAATTACAACCATTTTGTTCTTTGAGAGGTCTCGTCTGCCAGTTTGGAATGATCAAGTTCTTTAATTTAACGTTTTCTAAACACTAATCTTCAATTTAGGCTTGATCCTCGAGATTAATATCAGTCCACAAAGTCTGATACTGTCAACTTCGAAAAAGAGGCATCATGTTAGCGTCTACATATTGGTTCAGCCCATCTCATCTAGAAATCTCTCGAGTTTTGTCTGCACTAAACTTCAAGTTTCTGTTCCATTACCTTGATCCAACGTTGTTCAAAGCTGCAATTTAGGCTTTGATCTCGTATATAATCTTTCTAAGCATCTGGAAAATTCCGAAAGAATACAATTTGGAAATGGTGGGATTCGAACCGACGACCTTTAGTTATTGTACTCCAAATTTGAGTCAATCACCTTACCTATTCCACCACTAAGGCATTTAATTGCTGTTAAATATCAGTATTGCAATATTTGATAGCCTCTTGGATCATTGGATAAAATGATGAAGCGGAATACAGAGCTTGCGTGTTCAAATCTTAGTTTCTAATAAGCAACTGAAACTGATGGACTTTCAATTGTGAAACTAATCATGAAATAAGTTGATAATAATTGTAAATAATCTTCAATTTACAATCCGATAATCTAATAAAATCCCAGAAATTACTATCATGGTCACACCTCTAAATCATCAATCGCGTTGGCGTTTTAATCCAACAGATGGACAGCTTACGTACGTTTTTTTTATTTGCACTACATTTGATCTCTAGAGTTTCAATTACTTATAGGTTGCATAATAATCTTTAATAATAACAAAATTGACCGAAATTCATCGTCAGTCAAATAAAAAGAGATGATTTACGTAGTATTATTTATCATATGACATCCCCCGCTGATTTTTGAAAATACAAAAAAAAAGAGAAATTGCAGAAAAATTGAAATATCAAATTTTATTGTAAATTTCTTTGATTCCACATTTTCAGTCGTTTTAATTTCAAAAATTTTATTTTAAAATTATCACTCGATGGTGTTTTTTTGGCAGTATGCATGGCAGCACCATCATTCAACACAATCATCTTTAATGTACGGAATATTCCACTTCTGATATAAACAAAAAAATCAAGAAAATATTCGCAGATGGACTGTAATGTCAAACTGGAGCTGAAATATTGGATCACATACAGTAGGCAATTCCAAAAAGCATATTCAACACCTCACAAAATAGTCGACGATAAATTGCTCTACAAAAAAAGACGAGACAGATTGCTCATCTTAAAAAGATCTAATCAATCAATTTTCAAATAGTCAACAGCTGAGTTAAAGTGAGTAACATGAGAAGAAAAAGTGATGTGCATGTGACGATTACACACTTTACACATTAAAAACCTTTATATTCTCTTTTGCCATCGTTGCCGTCACATCATCATGATCATCATTATCGTCGCAACAATTGTTAAATGTGTGTTGAAAGGAACGTGATATATATGTCTATGGAATAAAATAAGCAATGTAAGTGAACATGTATAAAGAGAAAAGAGTTGAAGGCACTCGGGCTGTTTAGAACGTAAGAGAATTTCCATCTAATTTTGTATGCACAAAATGTGTCATCAAATGCCGAAAAAAAATATTTTTTTATGTACTGTAAAAATGAAACAAAAAAAAAGGAACAACAATAAGAATGACAAGAACGTAAGAAGAAATGATGATAAAAATATTTTAATGTCTGAATTAGGGATTCTAGAGATTAGTGATAATCTGGTGTGATCGTTAAGTTGAGCTTGAAGATCGACATAGTCATGTGTCGGAAGTCTCGAATTCAGGTGGGTTTTGACTCAATTTTGAAACTCAATTTTGATTAGTAAATATGTAAGCACATGAGTATTGGAATTATTCATGACCAAAGAGATGCTTAAACCTTAATTTTTGCACGGGTGATAGGTGATTGGAAAAGCCGTGATCTGACTTTAAAGCTGACCAAATGCCAAGTGCATACCTTACCGTGATATAGCTTGTTCCCAGATCTGACGATCAGGATAGAAATGGAAAATTTTACAACTTATCTCCGAGATGACTCAACTTGTACAATAATTGCGATGATGATGTCCTTTTGCAGTTAGGGACGTTTTCGAAACTTTTGAATCTAACACAATTACTATTTAATTACTCTGCAAGAACAATAAATAGGATGTCCCGCTGAGCTGCTTCTTTACGAACCGACCAAGTAGCACTAGCAAACCATAAGCCGTATAAGCCGAATTGGCATGACTTGAACAGCAAATAACCACAAAAAAGTCTACTTGATCATTCCTCGGATCGAAGTCGGATTGTTTGGATCGATTGGCCGACATTATAATCCATTCACAAGTTTTGCTTCCTCGAGACTTCCTTTCAACTAGACAGTAGATGAAAATTTCACAAATAACCGATTCTTGACTCTGAACTACTTTTTCCGAGGATACCTTCACCGTCCTAGGAGCAATTGCTATAGTATACAAGTAACTACTATAGTATACAAGTAACTAGTTCCTGATTATGAACGTCCTAAATCAGAAACTGTTTCAACCAAACATCATCGCAATACCGAGAAAAGAACAATGTCAGCACTTCAAAAAGAACCACCTCAGCACCCCTAATCCGATTATCATACCAACATGTGCGCTATGTGCTCAGTACACTTTACACACTCAGCACTCATATTATCATCAACATCGTCAAAAAAAAAAATCATGATTACACATTTCTGCTTCTTTATTATATTTTACTTCATACATGAAACCAAAATAAACGCCACATTATTATTGTTAATTCTGTGTATATATTTCTGTCTTTTGACTTATTTAAAATAGACATTGTTGATGAGTTTTAGTCTCGGCTGATATCGCGTCACTGAAATTTTTTTTTTGTTCCTACCTCCTACTATTCATTATTTTTTTGTGTATGCGAGATGCGCGATGAAAACGACAATATCAGCATAAAAAACTGATCGTGGAATTATTTAAAGATTTATCATCATGTATATCGATGAATCAGATACCGAGAGTGATTTCTATAATTAAACACAAATTTGTATACAATTTTCATCATCCAGGAATACGAGACAGTAATTGAGCATTTCGTTTATTTTTCTTTCTTTTTTTGCAATGCAGGAAAATGCAAGTGAAAAATTACCTCATAATAATAAGTAGTAGGAAAGAGAGATAGTAGTAAAAAAAAAAAGTGAAAAAGTCTCGCGCAATGTGAAGTGAAATGAAAGAACCGAAAAAGCTGTCTGCATTTCTTGAACCTATTTATAGTCACTTCATGTTCATGTACACATCATGAGCGTTCACCGAAAAAGAAGCCGTTTGGGAATAAAGAAATGAAAAAAAAAGAGAAGAAATAAAAAAAAAACGGCTGAGCATTTACGTTCATTCTTGTTGTTATTAGTCGCGGCTTTGAAGGAATGGAAAAAAAAGAAGAAAGAAATGAAAAAAAAATGTAGATTTGTAAATTTTGGGAGAGAAAATGATGATTGAAATTTACCAAAAATTGAGGAAATTTTTTTTTAATTCTCCCCCAATCGATAACACTCGATCTTGTTGCTTTAAGTTTTTTTTAAACAACATTTTTCGAAGTAGTTGTGATTGTAATTTCATTTTGATCACATGGCTGATCAGCCGGTATCTCGGTTTACACATTCACCTGGGTATACACCTACTTCTGACCCTACTCCTGGTATACACTTACTTTTGTTTTTAAGGCTACCCTAGGATATGCTCTAAGTGTAGGTGTAGGGGTAGGTGCATACCAGAAAATCGGCAACTGGTAGGATGGCTGACTGAGGTGTGAAATCTCCATAACCCGATATCGCAGAATGCTCAGATTTGAAGCATTATTTCTGTTCTATTTAGTTGTTGACTTATCAATTGGTCTTGTACCTTAAAATCATGAAAAAGTGCTTCAATCAAATATTTTCAATCAATAGTAGGCTAAGATGCCAGATCTTCAGTTAGATGTCGTAGAAAGCTAGGATTTGAAACAGAATCTCTTTGTTACGAGTTACTGACTTATCAATTAATTTAGCACCTTAAAACCATAGCTAAATACTTTAATCAATGATCTTTTACTGACTGGTTGGATGACTGATTAAATCGTACGATCTGAGCAATCAGATATCGCGGAAAGCTCAAATTTAAAGCATTAGATATTTTTACCCAAGTTACTGACTCATTAGTTGATTTAGTATCCTAAAATAATGATAAAAAGTTGCAATTTTAACTGGCTGGTTGAATTGTTGACCGAACCATGAGATCTCAGCAATCAAATGTCGGAGAGAGCTCAGATGTAAAGGATCAACTCTGTGCCATCGAGTTACAGACTTAGTAATTGATTCAGTAAGTTAAAACCAAATTAAAGTGCTTACATTAATGATTTTTTTTCATAAATATGAAAAAAATTAACAAAAACACGTAAAATTAATCCCTATGTAAATTTGAAATTTTTTCGACGGTTATTTTCTAAAATCAAATTGACCTTTACTTACTTACTGGAGTATAGGTTGACTCTGTCACCTAGTTTGTACAAATTCTCTGTCCGCACTGACCATTATTCCTCATTTAATATTTTAATGCATTATTTCTTAAATGTATTTCTAAATTTTCTAATTGATTTCCATTAATCTGTAGATCAATTCCTGATCTCCAGACAAAAATGCGCTAAACACTCTCGATCAACCACGAGTACTTTCAACATTATTTTTTGAATATCTAACAAAATTTATTGCATAGAATTTTTTTTTCTATCTTTCCTCTGCTTCTTCTTTTCTATTCTATTCCAATGATTATGTACACAATTATGGAAAAAAAAACTAACAAATTGCATTAATGGAATTCTTTACAGTCAGAATTGTTAAAAAGTGTAAGTAATGTCTTTATCAGTATCAATATCAAAATTCTCAGAACTCATCAGAGCCCAAAAACAGACAAGAATGAAAAATGAAGGCATGAGCATAAATTAGTATTTTTTTTGAAGGAATTCCAATCATTTCCGAAGGCGATAGATAGAGTAAAAGGTAGCGAATAGGTAGCTTAAGTGTAGGTACACTTAATATTTTACTATTTAGCAATTTTTTATGGCATAATTGTGAGTTTTTTTGTTTTGGGAATTTTCGGAGGTTGCTAACCGGTTGGTTTGATGTTTTCTTGATTTTCCTGAGTTGTGGGAAGCAAAATTTAATGGATGGAAAGCATAATTTAAAGATTAAAGTGACTTCTGGAGAGGATTAATTTGTCAATGCTGAAAAATGATGATCAGAACAAATCTATACATTGAGTTGAAGTTCTGATAAGCTTTGAAGTCATTTCAGATAGAAGGATCAGCTGCTTAATATTTTAGCGTACTTTTCCTGGTGTATAAATTTAAAATGTGTATGTAAAAGTCGACTCGAATCAAATCAAAAGTTCCGGAAGACTTCGAGCTTTGCTTAATACAATAATTTAGTCATGTTCTAGAGAACGGTGATAGAGCGTCAGTTGTCTAAATGGTAGAGCGTTGGCCTTACGTATCAAAGGTCATGGGTTCAATTCCAGGTCATGTCTAATTTTTGAAGCTCCTTTTGAATTTTGCTGTTCTATCTACAAAGATAGGCTCGAGTGTTGTGTGCAGTTTTGAGTAGGGTTTCCTGATACCTCGACGTATCATCGATGCGTACGCTCTATTTGGAAACCGAGACTACACGATAAGTTTCGGTCTAGGCATAGAGAATCCTGAGTTTTGAAGTATTTAGCTCATAATTTGTCTTCTTTGCTAGACATATCCACAAGGATCTTCGTTCTGCTCATATCCTTGGATGTGCAGTGCTTGCAAGTGATTCGAATCTCACTAAAAAACTGGAAGTCTATAAGATATGACAATAACCTCCAATTCCTGCAATTATCTTCAAAAATTTAAAACTTCTAATTCATACCCAAAAATCATTTCTGAATATCCATCAAAGTGATTCATAAGATTTAAATATATTGCGAAATTCTAATGTTCATTTCAATATGAATAAATAGACACACAAACAGCTCTATATTCACCTTATTTCAATATAATTATTAATGATCTCTTTAAATATTGCCGTTCCACCGCCGATTTAAAATGAACATGATGAACACACAGAGGTTTATGCTATACATCCAAAATGTTCATTTCATATTCTCAAGCTAAGCTTAAAATGAGTCCAAAGCCCCTGAATAAATTTCGGCTTCCTTGCAAATGTTAATTAATAGAAAAAAAAACTATAACAATGCATAATAGGAGAATATTTTTATTTCAATTTTCTTTATTCATTCCAATGATTCTATACACAAATTCAAATCGACATGTGTAATTTGGAACAAATTGGTTATTTAATGTGTGTGGTAAAGTACAGCAAAAATTAATTCACACTGTACTATGAATTTAGCTTTTTTTTGTGTTTCCTCTCATTTTTTTCTTCTTTTTATGCTGCACGCTGAAACAATTGCCGGCAAATGTTCTTTTTGCCTCCCCGATATTTGTAATCGATTGTAAGAATTTTTGTTATATTTTAGAAAAAAAATAACTACTAAAGTAGTCGACTTAATTGAGTGACTTCAGCGCATTTTTGAGCTAGGCATCAATAATTGATTAATAACTCCTGACATACAAAACAGGATCCAGTAAGATCTAGATAATTTTCTGATCCACAAAACGAGATCCAGTTAGATCCAGGTCACTTTTCGACACACAAAACAAGATCCAGAAGGGTCACTTACCTAATCAAAAAATAAAAAATACGAATGGATAAGAACGATTACATTTGTAATTTTTTAAAATTTAAAATTTTTAACGGTTGCGAAAAATTCAAAATTACTAAAATGAACGAAAAATGTTTTTCTTTTGTTTATGAAATGAAAAATCATTAATTATGATTATCAATGAGATGATTTTGTGATTGTAGACCAATGGACACCGGAATAACTCGATGGCATGAATCTAATGCTTCTACCTTTCTACGAAGTCTGGTTGCCGAGATCTCAATCCTTACCCAGGCTGCTAGGCAGCCACAAACCAGCTAGCCTGCCATTCAGCCAGCCACCCATTTAACTTGCCAACCTGCCACCCAGCCAGCAACCCTGCAAGCCATCCAGCCAGCAAGGCTGCCAGCCATCTAGCCATGTAGCTTGTTAGCTAGCTATCCAGCCAGACAACCAGCCAGCTGACCAGCCATTCAGCAAACTAACTTACCATTCAGCAAGCTAACCTGCCATCTAACCTGTCAACCACTCAGCCTGCCTACCAGCCAGTCAATCTACCGAACAAAGTGTGTCATTAAGTGCCATTTTTGTCAAAAATGCGCTAAAAAAGAGAAATGAGAACAACAAATTTAATTTGTATCGGTTGTTTGGTGGGCTTCAAATTGCTGATTTTAATTGGTGCAGAGAGTAAGAAAGAGTGAAAAACTAATTACCAGATCATATGGGAAAATTTGCATACAGGAACACCCACAAATTTATCGTTAACTACTTAATTTCCCACGCATTTACACAAGAAAAAAAATATAAAAACACACATGAGAATGATGTCGATAACTCGCATAGCATTTATTGCAAATAATCTTTTCGCTAATTTATTAGCTAATTGGAAAAAAAGCTAGCTCGTAACAATGTGTCTCGCATGAATAATTGAAAAAAATATTGTAAATTTAAAAAAAAAAATGTTATCAGTGATCAGTGAGCGGAAAGATCAATCGTATGTGATTAGCATTAATGCGAATGTGCAAAAATTCATTTAAATGATATTAAATTGAATGTTTGTTTTTTGTTGTTGTTGCCATTTTTATATACAATCGTGGATACTTATTTGTCATACATGGAGTTTATAAGAATGAAGTAATAAAATTCGATCGAAATGTGATTGAAATAAAGTTTTGCTTATTAAAAAGTTTCTTTTTTTCGAGGAAATTATTTTTTTTTTTTGGGTTGAGAACTTATTTTAGATGGATGAAAGGCTGATTCTGGAGTTTTTTTGTGTTTGTTTAAAGTGATGGGGCTGATTCCTTAATTTAACTGAGATTACCTGCCTGTGTAGATAAAACTATGTTAGGATAATCCACCTAACCTATTCTACCTTCCTAGGGCTTTTCACTATTCCTACTCTAGGTATCCCGCCTACTCTCAACCTACACTGGAATACCCTAACTTGTCCTATCTTAGCTGTCTTAGATTACCTTATATCATCTTATCCTGCCTGGCTTAGGTTACCCTTCCATGTCCTTTCCAAGTAACACTATGGCTGCGGTAGGGAGTTATCCTAGGATAGCCTTACCTACGCGAGTAGGTTAAGAAAATGGCATCTAAACTGCATACTTATTTTTTGTTTGAATTTAATATTGACCTAATTTAATTTGATTAAAGTTGTCTTGCTTTCGAGTTTTATTGATGATTTCTTTAGAATATGAGTATAATTCTTGGATTTCAGATTCATAAGTAACTTCAAAGATCCTGCAATCATATTTTAACAGTAAAGATTACAATAATTCCATTAGTAAATAGTTTGAATCTAACATTTTGCTGTAACTTCACTTATTTCAGAATTCACATTGAAATCACAAGGTTTTTGTAATGATAACTAGATCAACTTAAAACACTGAACCTAATTAAATGCTGTACAACTAAAAAACAATGAAATAAATCTAAATATTAAAAGATGTTTATTGTTTGAAGATTGAAAACAAACTAAAGATTTTATAAACCGGGGTCTACAACTATAAAAGGGGAAAATCAACTAATTTTAATTGCAAATACAATTTAAATATTAAATGACCGTTAAAATATTATCAACATGTTATCAACAGGTACAATTAAAAAATTCTTTCCAACTAACTCTACACATGTTCTAAAGGCACATATCACTTATGCAAACATGATCATTTGCCTCAATTTCAAATATCGACACATTTTCACCACACAAATTTATTATGTATTCAATCGACATATCTATACATACATATCAAACAAACGCCCCTATTTTGACGAATCATTTAATCCTATTGCGACGACAAGTAACGAAATGTAATAATAATAAATGAAGAATACCAAAAGTAGTTGATAGAATGGTAAGAACAAGAAGCAGAAGGCAGTGAGAAGCTTAAAAAGTCAGAAGCAGTTTACAAAATACAACACACATCAACAGTAAAAATAAAAATATGTAAAAAAAAGTTTTTTAAAGATACGCTTTTATTTAGGTGCAATGAAAAGTAGAAAATAATATTTAGATTCCAGTCTCAAATTTAAAAGAGACAAATTTTTAAAATTCGACAAAGAAATTTATAATAAAAGCGTGGGCTTTGATAATGACTTTTGTAGATTCGCCCACGCTTTTATTATAAATTTCTTTGTCGAATTTTAAAAATTTGTCTCTTTTAAATTTGAGACTGGAATCTAAATATTATTTTCTACTTTTCATTGCACCTAAATAAAAGCGTATCTTTAAAAAACTTTTTTTTACATATTTTTATTTTTTACTTTTTAGTTTTCTTTATTGTCACGGCGGCTTCAGCTGTATTTTGATCCCCCAATAAAAACTGCAATTTCAGGATTAATGTTGACCACAAATTTATTGATTACAGTTAAAGGGATAAAATTTCCTATGGAAAATATAAAATATGAAATTTTGGTCTTAAATATTAAACAAATTGTCACTTACAAACAGTTTAGCCGTCAAGAACTATTGTGACATAAATTAATCTCTACGATTACAATTGATCAGCAAAACTATAATTAATATACATAAAATAAATGTTAAAATGACAATCTAATCTTACAAAATTATACCTGATATGTAAATCCTTAATAATTCACTGGATGTTGCTTTACAATAACTTTCGAATAAACAGATCACTATAATAATATTAACAAATCAAATTACAATCTTCTTTTAACAGTCTAATGCAATTCATACCAGGTATAATTTATAATCTGCGCTTTTGCGCCAAACTTTTGTAAACAAATTATTTCAATTCACAATATCACTAAAATTATAAATATTCTCATTAATTTTCGGTACGTTATAGATTCCTAATTTATACACATTACATTTAAGTTAGTTGTCACTTGATTAATCGAGCTTAAATCCTCTAAATAAATTAAATAAATAATTTTCAACTTTTTCACACACACAAAATCAAAAACTCAATTTAAATTTTGCAAAATCGTTAAAATTTGAATCTCAAAAAATACGTTAAAATGAAACTTAATTTTTATCTTAATTATTTACTATGTATGGATATCTGTCGATGACATGCTCCCTTCCGTTTTGTTCTGCTCTGCTGAAGAAAACCTTCTAAATCTTAAGGTCCAATACATCTAAATAATGAACTGCTTGTTTCTAAATCCATCCGCAAGCTACTAATCATTGTTGGTTTAGTCATCACAACAATGTCATCTTGTTCAATCGGTTTTGAGTCAATCCAGCGTTTGGTAAGCACTTTTGTCAAATGCTGTGCACCACGGTAGAACTTGTTCAAAACCATCCTTATTCCACTGGCACAATTCCTCCATCCTTCTTGTAATCTCATGACTCGTTTTGTTGCCACCGGTTCATGCGTGGCTAATTCTCTAATACTTGAATCATCAACAGCGTCTGGAATTTCCTTGCGAACCTTTGCCGCAGCATCATATAAGTGACGAGGTTTTGTCGGAATCTTATTCTCATTGATGACTGTTAATGTTGGTAACAACCACGTTCGTTTTAATTCAATAGACACATTACGTTCATTCATCTTTCTCATATAGCCTTTTGCCTGCAGCTCATCAAATTTCTCATCGTCATGCCTTGATATATTCTGGATCACTGGCATGGCCCTTACATCATCAACAGACATTGGTTCGTGCTTTGTTGTTCCGACAAATTCGACAGCAAAATCACTAATACTCTCATCTGTTGTCTCTTTACATCTTATCGACATCAATCTTTCTTCATCAAATATCTTATGAACAGCGCAATTGTCTAATGTTTCGTTTGTAGTGCCAAATACTGTCCAGCCTAATTTTGTCTTAATCGCAACAGGTTCATCATCAGCACCATTAATGCATGACATGCTTGTTAAAAATGAAACATTCTTCAATCCAATCAGCAACTTTGGTTGTGCATTCTCAAAACTAGGTAGTGGAACTCCTTTTAAATACTTGAATCGTTCTTGCAACTCTGCTGCCACTACAGTTTGCGATGCTAAGTCCAGTTGATCGACTGTTCTCACTCCATACAATGGAAATTTCTTTCCTCGTTTTCCTCTGGACACTTGACAATCAAAAATGTACGAATCGCTCTCTTCTCTGCATATACCGCTTGTCCATCTCAAATTTAATGGTCTATGAACACCATTCACGTTTAACTTGTCATAAAGCTCTCTATCAAGCAATGTGACTGAAGATCCGTCGTCTAAGAAGGCATATGTCTCAATCAATTCTCCATTGCTGCCGTGCAATACTACTGGCAAGATCTTATACATCACTGAACTCGACTTGTGATAATTCGATCTCTCCGATTCTGCTGGATTTAATTGTGATGAAGATCCAACTCGATTTTCTGGCTCTGAATGCTTAAGTTCCTTTTGGGCCTCACGAATAACATCACTGGATTGTGACTTCTGATGCAAGACTCGATGATGATATTCTTGACAATCATCGATATTACACATCCGCTTTGTCTTACAATCTTTCCATCGATGCCCTTGCTTCAAACAACAATTGCACAATCCTCTCGAACGCAAAAAAATCTTCTTGTCAGCCAACCTCAGATTCTTAAATTCACTACAATGTTGCAAGTCGTGCGATGAACTCTTACACTTCAAACATTCAAATCGTTCTTCACGATGTGTGTGCATTCTTCTAGAATCTCCGGCTCGATACTGATAAGATTCAGTTGGTGGCTGTGCTGAAGCGTCTTTCAATCTCTCCGACAAATATTTCCACAAGTCTTTCAGATTAACATTCTGATTAGCAAGTTTCATTACACCCCAAGCATCTCGATGTCTATCACGCAGTTTGAAAACTAATTGATCAATTATCGACGGTTGACACAAGTAATCAGCTCTTTCCAAACTTTCAGCGTTGATTACAAATGATTCCAGCTCACTAACAAACTCCTTCAGTTGATATTTCTCTAAATCTTTCGGTGCTCTCATCTTCAACAGTCTTTTCACTTGGCGTGACAAAATCTTCTCTGGATCTCCGTACACAGATTTGAGGTGGTTCATTATAGCAGTTCCGCCTGCCATTCCATTCAATAGTAGTCGACATTCGACTTTCGCTTCACCATCCAAACATTTGATCAGCCTTAAATGATTCAGTTCTTCAGTATATCTTCCAGTCTCAGTTGTGATTTGATAAATTCGCTCAAATAATGGCCATTCTTCAAATGCACCACTGAACGTCGGTAAGTCGGGCAGCGAAGCACGTATCATTGTTAACTTTAACTGCTCGTCGTGATCATATCCATTATGTACCGTATTGACAGGTACATTCGGTTGCAACATTCGAATTGCATCTGCCAGATACTTGACAATGTTTGCCGCTGGATCATCCTCCGTTGGCTCAATAACTCGAGCACTTGTAGCATCATCAGTTTGTTCCATCACAAACTGTCTAGCATTGACATCAAACTGGGCTGTAGATCGTTTAGGTGTTTCAGCAATTATTGAATCGCCATCATGGAACTGTTCATCATGCTTTTGAACCTTGAGTTTTTGTTGAATAAGTTCCAGTTGCTTTTTCGTCTCTTCAAGTTCCTCTTTTAATTTCTTATTTTCATCATCATTGACTTTCACTTGAAGTCGTGTGTGTTCTTTCTTAATGACCTTTGGATTATCGAATTTCAATTGACGCGGCGCAAATGCTTGTTCTTGTCTATTCTTGGCAGCACTTCTTAATGTCCTTTCAGATTTCAAAAATCCCGCACAACGTTGACACACCCAGTTGTCTAATTTTGATTTCTTCGTATCGATTCCAGCACAATTAATACAAAATTCTCTTCTGCATTCAGCTATTGCACAAACTAGGCTAACATCAATGCTCTGACATTCAGAACATACTTTATTCTTTCTGCTGGTGCTCATTTTTATGCTTGGATCTTGAAATTCAGTCTACAGCAATATATTCACTTCCAGTTCCAGTAAACTGTTTGAAATTTTATCTTATGTCACGGCGGCTTCAGCTGTATTTTGATCCCCCAATAAAAACTGCAATTTCAGGATTAATGTTGACCACAAATTTATTGATTACAGTTAAAGGGATAAAATTTCCTATGGAAAATATAAAATATGAAATTTTGGTCTTAAATATTAAACAAATTGTCACTTACAAACAGTTTAGCCGTCAAGAACTATTGTGACATAAATTAATCTCTACGATTACAATTGATCAGCAAAACTATAATTAATATACATAAAATAAATGTTAAAATGACAATCTAATCTTACAAAATTATACCTGATATGTAAATCCTTAATAATTCACTGGATGTTGCTTTACAATAACTTTCGAATAAACAGATCACTATAATAATATTAACAAATCAAATTACAATCTTCTTTTAACAGTCTAATGCAATTCATACCAGGTATAATTTATAATCTGCGCTTTTGCGCCAAACTTTTGTAAACAAATTATTTCAATTCACAATATCACTAAAATTATAAATATTCTCATTAATTTTCGGTACGTTATAGATTCCTAATTTATACACATTACATTTAAGTTAGTTGTCACTTGATTAATCGAGCTTAAATCCTCTAAATAAATTAAATAAATAATTTTCAACTTTTTCACACACACAAAATCAAAAACTCAATTTAAATTTTGCAAAATCGTTAAAATTTGAATCTCAAAAAATACGTTAAAATGAAACTTAATTTTTATCTTAATTATTTACGATGTATGGATATCTGTCGATGACATTTATCAATAATTGTTAGTATCCGAATTATCAATACTTAAGACTAAAAATCGCTTTTAAATGTCAATTTAAATTTTAATTCGAAATGAATTTGGCCCTAATAATAACAGAGTACACACATTTTACAAAATTTAGATTTTTCGTTCCATGAAGATAAATTTATTGTATAATTTAAAACAGGGTTTGTTGTTATAAAATCGTCAACTTTCATTTTTTTCCCAAATTTCTTTTCGATTTTTATTAAGAATGATTAATGAAAGATTTAGTTAAAATTTCAGATCAATCGGATAATAAATGTGGTCAATATGTCGAAAATTCCTTTAATTTTGAGTAAAAAAACTAGTTTTTTGGCCCTAACTACTACGAAATTTTAAAATTTTGCAAAGTTTTTTTACCACAAAACAGAGTAACTATAGATATACTTTCATGCCAAATTTCAGCTCTCAAGCTTCCATGAAAGCAGAAATATATCAAGAAATCGTAGATTTTGGCCTTAAAAAACTAGTTTTTTGACCCTAACTAGAGCAAAATTTAAATTTTTTTCAAAAATCTTATTAATGTGTTCTATATTAGCCTATAATACACCACTATGCCAAATTTCAGCCTTTGAAGTTAAGTAGAAGTGGTCGAAGTAGGTACTTGAAAATTTGAAAGTCTTAAACAGAGCAACCTAAATAAAAGCGTATAATAAGGGTGCAATTGTAATTAATGTCACGGTTAATTTATGCACATGTTCTCTCTCTCTCTCACTCTCCCTCTCGATCACTCTCTTGATCTCCATGCTCGGCAATTCATTCATTTGATGGATCACAAAATTTAATTGATTTTAATAATACAAACCATTCAACCCAACAACAGTGGCCGGTTACGGTTGCACACATTTTTTTTTTACTGAATTGTTATGTGAGAAAATATAATAAAAAAAAGAAGAAGAAGCAAGAGCAGCAACAGCCCGGTAAATGAAAATTGGATTGGAATAATAAAAAATTATAAAAGTACTTGACTCTATTGAGCGACTCTAGCGCATTTTTGATCCAGCGATCAGTAATTTTAGGGATTTTATAATTTAACGGTTATTCAGAATTTAAATTTTCTAACGGTTGATAAAAATTTAGATTTTTTTAAAGCAACGCTTTAAAAAAGTTTCTTTTCTGTTCATGAAATGAAAAATGATTAATTAACGTGCATTGAGATGAATTTGAGCTTGTAGACCAATTGATACCGAAATAACTCGATGGCACGTATCTAATGCTTCAAGCGAAACCATTCTACGATGTCTGGTTGCCGAGATCTCGTTCTTCACCCAGCCAGTCGGACAAAGTGTACTATTAAGCGCCCTTTTTTTCAAAATTGTGCTAAAAATAAATTTTATATTCAACAAAAAGCCGAAGAAGAGTAAGTGAATAATAAGGAATAACAATGATCATGACTCTCACATACCATTGATTAATATTCAAAAGAGGTTGACAATGCTTTCATCATTGAGCTCACAGCTTTTAAGGCATACAAATCGAGGCCTAATTTTCATGTCCATACCCTTTTGAACTCGAACTTAATTCCTAATTTGTCAATTACATTGCACATGCTTAATTATTGTGACATCAACAATACGCCCTTATTCGAAAAAAAAGTTCAATATGCATTCAAGGATGGATAGGCATATTATTGATGCAACTGCACTCAACTTCTTCTTTACTTCTCATTTTTTTTTCTTTTGCCACACCGCACCATGACAATCTGATTCCATCAATCATCACACCATCGATCAGTTTTTTTTTACTTCTTCTCTGCTTCTTCTTCTGTTTTTTAGCGGAGTTTTCTGGGTAAATTGGGTTATGTCGTGTGACTAGTCTGTTAACATTTGTCTGCTTTGTCATTTTGGGCATGTTATTGGCACCAGAAATAAATATTATTCTATTTTGGAAAAGGGAAAAAGCCACTGACAGGCTGATTAGTTAGTTAAGAAAGAATATTGGCAATTTTTGGCAATGATTTGATGAAATACTGCCAATTTTGGGGATTTTTACTGTCTGTTGTTGTGAAGAATGTCTAATTACGTTGTATGCTTGTGTAGACGGTGAATGAATGAATGACTACTGATTCAAACTGTTTTGCATAGGGTATTGTTCTATTATGCATCTGTGAATGCTATTTATCAGTAATTTGCAAATGATTAATCTACAGGCGATGTGGCTCGGTGGTGGAATGGCTTAGTACTTTGGGATTGATTCATTCCACACCGATCCAGCGGTCATGGGTTCGAGACTCGGCATGAATTGTTCTTTTTCGAGTCATATACATTGGAAATGCGGTTCATAGCCTTCCTCTGTAGGCTACAGGTAGTAATGTCATCAAATGAGCGGTTCTGGTCCCATTTGAAACTGTAAGTGGACTCAGTGCAGAGTTCTGGCGCACCTTCACTCGTTGAACAGCAAATAGCCGCAAAACTGGATCTCCTAGCGCAGCTCTGGATCATTAGTGAAATGATTAGCTGAATGTCTCTTTATCCTGCAGTCAAGTTTTCAGTGCCTACGTTTTGTATCGTCCGGCATATCAAGACCTAGAATAGTCAAGTTATTCGGATCTGTATCAATTGTCATGCATTGTCGTTAAAGTTGAACAGACTGCTACAAGCCAATTCTCAATGACCAAAGAGTTTTCACATGATATTCATCCAAAACTTACCCAAACTGCGCCATAATCCACCTCAATTCACCAACATCATCCAAACTTCCCAATTCATTTATGAAAATGTAAAATGTGTGTCCCTGCCGATCGTTTTTTTCTTATTTGCTGCTGTTATATTTTTGTTAAAGTGCTGGCAAAGCATGCCTGCCTGCCTGACACAACATTGTATGTTGAATTTCAATCGACAAGCGTGTGATGACGAATTTTCAACAAACATCAATAGCAATAAATATTATATCGTTGCATGGCGTTTCCCTACAGATGATCATGACGATGATGATTGTTTTTCTTTATGTCATCAACGTCGTCATCATTGAGAGAACTTTGTGTACACATTAAAAAAAAGGTTTTTTTGATATCACCCTTCAACAGTAGACAAGACTGACTAAAATGTAAAGAGTGAGAAGAAGACCCGTGAGAGAGAACGATAGATATAGCCGAGAGATAGAGAGTCAGAAAAATTGAAAAGAACCAGAGTGGGAATTTGTTCTTTTCTTTTCGTTATGGTCTCATGATCATCCCAACTTCAACTTTTTTTTTTATATTATTATATTATTTTTTTTTTATACTTTATTTCAACTATATATTGCCGAATGTACAAAAATACTCAAAGAATATAAAAAAAAGTGTGTATAAGTTAAAGTAAAATAGAGAGAGTGAGAAAGAGAGATGTACGTATATACCTATATATATATAGTATTTCTGAATATGAATAAGACGCCGGTGCCGAGTTTGTAATATCGTTTGGATGGGGCAAAGATGGTAATTTTTTAATGGACTTTTTAAGCAACAACACAATTTCTCAAATATATACAATCCCGTACAAGAAAAGCATGAGAATGATGGCAATTTCCATTTACGATGAATATATACTTTTTTTGCTCAGAAAGTGCATATAAAATTAGTTAGCCGGTCATCTTCGTCGAGGTAAAAGAAGACATAAAGGAGAAAAGACTACCTAGACTCTAACTCAATTTTCGCAATGTCACAAAACATCAACACGTCAATAATGAATTACCCAAAAGATAGATTCTAAGGTCACGTCTTACTATATGTTGAGGTATATGTGGGAGCAAAACGAAAGATGCAATAACAATGTTAAAGCGTAAAGAAGAAATAGAAGGTAATAAAAAAAATATGAGAAAAGAAAGGAAGGAAGCAATATCCTGAAACAGAGAAATAAAAAAGGAATATCGAAATCTACCCTCACAGATACAACGATTACAGGTAGGAACACAAATACATATGACCATGTCATATGCCACACGATCACTTGCAATTGGAAAAATCACAAAACGAATATCAACAAGGAACACACATTTATGTAATTGTAAAGTATTAAAAAAGTCGTTGGATTTAATTTAAAAATAATAATAATAATAATTCGCGGGCGCCGTTTTCGGTTCGATACATGTAATAGTTTTTCTCATATGGTTAAGTGTCACAACTACATAATATATAAAGCGGCAAATCATGATTATGAAAAGTCGTATTATTTTACTGTCAAGTCACTACTGTAAGGAAATTGTCGGATTTCTTCATCTCTTCTTTATTATTATTATTTTTTTTTTTCTTTTTTCAAACCTCAGTACAAACCTCGTAGAGTTGCATGAGAGAAGTTAATGTTGTATTGGATGGCCGAATCAACACATACACAAACCCGGACCCCAAACATGTGTGTATATCGGGAATTTTCGCGTTCGTACGGTTCGGAAAAAGAAAATTTTTCTGTTTCAGTTCAACTTGTAATTTCAACTCGCTTACACGACGTTTCGTAAACGCTCCTCATATTATATCGTGCCTATATATCTCTATATCTTTCGGGTGTGCTGATTTTTCATCATCCATAAAATATTTTTTTTTTTTATTTTAATTTAATTTTAATAATTTTTATTTTGTCCCGTTTGGTCTGCAAGACGTCTATGATAAAATTTACTAATTTTGTGGACATTTTGGACATTTGATTGATTAGGAACTTATGGAAAGTTCAGACTGGTCAATCAGCAAAAAATATAATTGCGAAACTCTAATTAAAGAGTCTCTCTCTCACAACATGATGAACATTATGCGACAATCATTCAATTAAAATAAAAAAGAGAGTGAGCAGCACAAAATAAAATAAAAAAAAATTGACAAATTACGGAAGAAAAGCATTTTTCCGAAAAAAGACAAGAGTCTCTCAAAAAAAAAAAAGTGAAGATCGAATTTTGTGTGCCTTTTCAATCTATCGCTACTCTGATCGCGGCGGTTATTTTGTGAAAGATATATAGAGAAAGAGAGATTGCAAATATAGAACAGTGATTAGTTTTTTTTTTTCTTCATGCCAGAAGCTGTTGAAACATAAAAGATTTTGCGAAAATAAGAAGATTAGTTTTTTTAATTCATGGTGGAAGATATATACGAAAAATCAGAGTGTGAAGAAACTTTAAAGGAAAAATCAAAATAAAAAGAAAAAGAGAAGAAAAAAAAAAATAAGAAAAATTGTGTGTAGTCCTCGGCACTGTTAACTCATCTTTTACAAAAAAGAAATAAAAGAAAAGAAAAGAAAAGAAAAGAGAAAAAAAAAAGAAAATTGGTTTTTTTGTGTGTTGTGTGTGAAAAATGATAAATACACATCAAGGAAAAGAAAGAAAGAAAAAAATTATTTTCGGTACATACGGGCAATGAGTAATCAACGGGCAATGTAAAAGAGAATCCGCTACGACTATTTACACCTTAAAAAATAATAAAATCCAATAAAAGTGAAAATTTTCATATTGCAAGGAAACTTCTCATCAAAAAAAAAATTCAATAAGAAGTGAAAAGTGTTGGAAAAATCTTTAAACATAAATTGAGAAAGATTGGTGATGAAAAATGAATTCTGCGAATAAAAAGTTAGTCTCTGTGTGTATGTGCCTGTATGCTCCTCACTTTTTTTTCTTCATTTCAAATAAATTTTCATTTTTTTTTTGAATTGAAGAAAGAAAAGTGAAAAAAGAAGAAGAAGGAAAAGAAATTGAAATTGAAGATGAAAAACTCTTTTTTTTTATTAGATACGAAAATTTTGTGTATATTCTCACAGCAGGGATCACGATATGTTCTTTTCTAATTCGTTTGATGTGTCCATTATCAAAAAAAAAATCAGGCCTTCATAAATTTTACACCTTATTCATCTTCAGATTCTCTCATTTAAATTGAATAATCCAGAAGTATGATCATGTATATATGGCACACACAAGATGTGATCATGCTGACGATGATGATGATGGAAAATTCAGATTTTTTTCCTCATTTTTTTCTCAGTGATTTTCACCTTGTACATTCATCGTCTTGGCAGCCTGGCAGGCATTTTTTTTTTTATTTTTCATTAATTGGAGTAGTAACATAGGCCGCTGTGCTTCATTTTTATGCGATATGTATGTCGTGTTGGAGAATGAAAGAAGAAAAAAAAAGTTGTGAAAATTGATGATGCGCTATATGGGTGATGATGTCTACCTAGCAATAAACAGCCTTTTTACGACATTCGTGTTGGAAATTAAAATGTAAATTAAAAAAAAAAAGTTTTTCCTTCATACTTTCTTTCCTTTCTTCGGCTTTTTATTTTACTTGGATACAACAAAAAAAAATTTGTTTTTTTTATCAAAATAGAATTGCAGAAAATATGTTGTCGTCAGTGCCATCCATTTAGTAGTAGTAAACCATTGAGAGAATTAATTAAAATTAATGAAAAATATTTCTGCTGTAAATTATGGCTTCTTTCGAGACAAATGTGTTTTCTCTTTTACTCTCATGCCTAACGACAATGTATTTTTAATGCTTCCTCTGAGACAATTTATAGAGAGAGATATATAAAATTTTTATAAATGCAATAATCGCATTTAAAGAAGAAATTGAAGAGAAAATTATGTAACATTTGCCGTGAAATAAAAAAATTATATGGGACTAGACGAAAATGTTGTGATTATTAGTCATGCTTTGTTTTTCACAGACCTTCTTTTTTTCTGTTTTAATTTTTTGTCATAAATGATGTCAACATGTCATGTTAAAACTCAAACTGTCCATGTTTATTTGATGAATATTTCATAAAAGTTTATGATTTCATCATTTTTTCTTGAAAATGCCATGAAGTTATTGCTTAAAATCAAAAATTTTCAAAGTATTTCAAACAACTCATCACTTATGAGCAATAATACTAATTAACGGTTTTTAGAATTTCAAATGTGATCAAAAATCGTTCAGCGAAGAAAGTGCATTCAGTAAATCAAAGTAAACAATCATTTTCAATTGTTGAAACTTAAATTTTGTCAAAACGTGGTAAATCTAATTAAATAATTGCTATAAAGTTCAGCAATCGATCATTAACATCTCTCTACACTTGAATACAGAGGTAAATCACCAAAGATTGAACGATAATTTGCAAATTTTCATCAAAAACACATTTTCGTTAATTTCAAGCATTTTTTCCTTCAATATAAATTTCAAATCTAAATCAACCGTTAAACCAACAATTTTCTGTCGAGTCTCATATGAATAAAATTAGTCTCTCTCTGTCTTTGTCTCCTGTCTTCTTCTTACTCAACTTTGCTAATTAATTTTTTGTGTGATTTTTCTTTAATAGAAAAAGAATTCAAATGGACGAGAAAATGATGAAGAAAAAATTACTTAAAGCAGAAAGAGTGCAAAAAGTGAATTGAGAAAATAATAATAAAAATAAGAAATAATAATAACAATAATAATAATAATAATAACAGCAAAGAGATAAAATTAATTAACAATTGCAAATTTTTTGAGTTCATTAACATTATTTAACCATCCGATACTGAAGTAAATTTTTCAAGTGTCAAGCTTATAAGCTACGTTATAACTACAAAAAAAAAAAATAAGAAGTATTTCGTAGAAACAAAAGTGAACTTTTTTTGGTGTGGAATAAGAACATAATATAAAAATTAAAAGTGGAAATAGATTCTGCCAATCTCATTTAAAATTCAATTAAAACAATTCTTAATGTTTCAATCAAACCAAATCATGGACACCATTCAAATGTACAATACAATAGAGTGGCCGCATTTAATTGATTTAAGAGACAATTGCAATTGGTATTATCAACAAAAGGATTTCATCGTAGGGTGTACATCATAAGAGATCATCTATAATATTAAAAATAAAAAAAAAAGTATTTCATATTGCACATTCTTACGCACAAAATAATAAACAAACACAATACAATATACAATACAATTTAAGAACGAGAGTAGAGGAATTGAAAGTAATAGTAATAATTCATTGAAAGTTGTGAAGATAAAAAAAAATAAGAAAACCTCAAGAAGAATTTCTAGAATAAAATTTATTGACTTCAAACAAAAAAAATATATAAAATAATAAAAGAATAAGAAATAAACGAAGCAAGCAAAGAAATAAAAAAATTGATCATCAAAAGTATTTATTCATCGTGCTGCCGAAAAACTACAAGTAACGGATTTTTTGAATGTCGCTCCTCTCAGAACGGGGGCGATAACTAATAAAAAAGACGCAATGAATGCGCACACTTTGCGCAAATGGAGTTCAATCAAAATTTTCATGTATCTGTTGCTAACAATTTGTTCGTTATTAGTTTTTTGGTGTCAAGGTGCATCCGCTATGCACCTAACACCGCTTGATTTTGCATCATCTTCCTCATCATCACGTGAACATCATTCTACACTGCCATTAGAGCAAAAACATTCTATATCTTCAGTAAAGCCATTCAATCAAAATTATTTCATTTCGCTTATAAGAAATGCATCATTATTAAGTCATAACACACAAAATCATCATTTTCAAACAGAGGAAAATAATAATTTAAAACTACAAAAATTATGGCAAATGCGAATGAGAGAAAAGCGTGCAAGAATTCAAGCGCATCGGAAAGAGAAGCTACTACTTCAGAGGCTTCTCGATCACCGTGCAAATCCAAACGCACAAAGTTCAAATATTGAAAAACTTAAATTTGATGTGATTGATCACAATATATTATCACATCATAATAATTATAAGTTAAGAGATCCAACAGCCACAGCACAAAATTTAGATTATAATAAAAATGACACAAATTCGCAGCATCGGAGAGAAAATTTATTTGAGATGCTTAATGAGATTAGAGCGAATATATCTGTGGCAAATAATAGAAATCGTCGTGAGTCAAGATTTCATCATTCTCAGCAACAGCAACAGCAGCAGTCATCACAAAATACAAACCATCATCATCACAATCACCATCATCATCACCAGCAGCAGCAGCATCAAATGCCATCTACGCACAATATTAATAATAGTAATAACATTAATAATAATTTTATGCATAATATAAACAATAATAATAATTTAAATAATAATAATAATAATAATAACAAGGGTGGAAATCGTCGCAATGGTCGAAAGCGATATTGTTCAGCACGAGATCCACGTACATTAGCTTTTGAAGCGCCAACAGTATTTGAGGGTAAAATTAAATCAATGACATTAGATCGACAACAAAATTTTTCAGCAACTGTTGAAATAATTCAAGTGTATAAGCAACAAGCAAATTTTAAGCTTCCAAAGCAAGTGCGTCTTCAATTTGCATATAAAAATGCCAGTGAATGTGACATTTATCGTGAAGAATTTCGACATCGTGGTTATGTGCGTGATGAATTAGAACAGGGAAGAATTTATTTTTTCTTTGTCAAACAAATAGGCTTAGGTAATTTTACAATATTAGGACAACCAATTAAGAAAATCAATCGTACTACTAAAGATGTAGAGATAGGTGTAAGCGAAAAATATGGTGAGTACATGCATATTGTTATTAATATTCTATATAAATCAGGCGTGGA